>NW_008794446.1:788976-790768 GCF_000699145.1 Aptenodytes forsteri | reverse complement strand
AGCCAGCCCGCCCCAGCAGTGCCTGCCGCCTTCTCCCGAGCCTCGGCCATTCGGGTTTTGCAGACTTTGCTGCGGCGCTTTCATGCCTCTCAATACATTTCCCGTGGGATGGCGGCTTTTGGAGGCTGCGGTCGGGACAGGGTTGGTGCGGGTAGGCTGCAGGCTGCGGGCCAGTCAGGCCCCCACGGCCTGTGACAGCGACTGCCTCCATCCAGGGCAGAGACGCGTAGCGTTGAGCGCTTATGTTTTTCACGTAACATCAAGCACTTATGTTTTTGCAGAATCGGAGCCTGCAGGGCAGAATACGGCATGTTACCCTGTACTCTGCAGAGGCTTCATGCCTACCTCATCGCTTACCAACAGTCAAGTGACAAGCAGTCCCCCAGCATGAGCATCACACGGTAGAATAGTGCTGCTGCTGAGGCCAGGACTGCGCTGGAAAGGTTTTCTGCAGCGCGGTCGGCAGCAGAGGGAGCTCAAAGCGAGCTGTTGGGGGCTGTTCCCAGGGCTGCTGCAGCTTGGTCGAGGTAGATGCTGTTAACCGGTGGCTGGAGCCTTGCCGTACGCGTCTTGCCCAAAAAGAATGCTGAGGATAGGTAGCATTTCTGGGCAGCAGACTAAATAGAAAGTTTCCCTTTCAAGTCTGTCATACATGGGTAAGTAGCTAGTACAGACAGTGGCAGCAAGTAATGAGCTAAATATGTTTGGTATATTCAGATAATTATGTATTCAAGAAGCAGCTAAACATGGATGGAAACTAAGCTGGATGATGAGAAGAAATATTCGATTAATTTGCCTTTAGGTCTGGAAAAAAGTTTACATGTGCAGGTTGTTTAGTACAGGCTTGATCCTGTGGACCATGTGGGTATCCTGTGAGTTACTCTCAGCAGGAGCTTATGCCTGTGGAGCACCTTCATGGGGAGGACCGTATCAGAGAAGAGTGTAGAAATACAGAAGTCCGGTTTCCCCTGTGCTGGGCTCTGAAAGCACCGAGGTGTGAAGGCAGTTTGGGTATTGAAGTGGACTTTTCACAGAACAACCTGTAACAACCAGTTAAAGGAGGGGCTGGAGGCTGGAAAGCTTCCAGTTTGGCACTCAGACTGAATGCCAGGGCTGTAAATGAACCAGCTTGCTAGAGGTTGCAGATGCACTTAAAAAGGAAAAACAGTTCTTCCCATTTTTCATCAAATAGGTAGGCGCCGCACTGCCAGTGATAACACCGTAACTGTTCCTTTCAATGTTGCTAATCTTAGAGCATTGGTGATGCTGAAGAGATTTGCCAGCTCTCATGCGTCATCATGACTTTCCCGGTGGTTGATCTATTTTCTTAAAATGCTAACTTCTGGAGTCAGATGACTAAAATAAAAACACCGCTTTTTTTTATTAATAAAATCAAATTTCTAGCTCTCAGCTGGTGGAGAAAAGCATCGGAACAAGATCCAAGGTTCATAAAGCTAAAAATAAAAAGGAAGTATTGAAAATATTCTGGTTTTTAAATTCAAGACTTGTAAATAATTTTCATTATCTTTTGCTGGTTAACAGATGATACTGCCATTTAAAAACCCCTCCGAATCCAGTTCTGATCCCTTGACAATTATTCATCAGTGTAAAATAGCAGAATTGTCAACAAAATGCGGAAAAATTGAAATGTTCAGTAAATAATCCAGTTACGTACTGTGTAGAGAGCAGGATGAAGTATGTATATCTCAGAGGGGTGATGACATACTTTACATTCCAAAAATAATAGAGAGGGTGGTAAACAGAGTCTCTTAACTTGACAGATTTTAAAATC
>NW_008794446.1:787515-788717 GCF_000699145.1 Aptenodytes forsteri | reverse complement strand
CAATAATAGTAATAATAATATTTATTATTATTATTAATGCAAATCAACATGGGATTAGGGAAAATAATTCCTGTCAAACTAATTTATATTTCTAAAACAAGATTACAAGTTTTAGTGATAAAATAAAAGTATTTTGTTGCTTCTGTAAGCAACTGTCTGGCTAGAAAATCACATTTGATTAAAAAGGTAGAAGAATATAAACTCAATCTGGTTCACATTGGTGAAAACCCAGCACACTAGTCTTAAAATAACTAAAAGGAGAACCATCCTTAAGCAATTCCTTTCCAGAGAGGTTCTGCAGGGATTGGGTGTTGTCTTACGCTGTTTAATGTTGTGTTGTGTTGTTTTGTTTTAAACCATGCCCCAGATAAAATCCCGAGTGATGAAGTTTGCAGCTGACACAGAGGTTGGAAAAGTGGTCAGATAGAAGAACAGCTGCCTAGCACTGAGTAAATTGTAACATCTGGTAAGTGCAGATGAGTGAGCAACGTGCATTTCCATACAGCCACTGTCAATCTCAGAACAAAGGGCCTCAGGATGGTGCTTTTCAGCCCTTGGTACCTGAACGACGATGCAACATCTTTAAAAAAAATCCATGGTCTACTTACAGTCCCACTGCCTGTCACTGAGAGGCACCTGCCACCTGCATGGGGTATGTGTGTACATGTCAAAAAGCTTGCAAGCATTTCTGGACTAACTTCTCATGTGTTGCAAATCACAATCATTCTGACCACAGGGAGTAACACCATGGCAGGTCAGACTTGGAGCATCAGTGACTGTGTTATGAAAACAGGTAACTCTGAAAAATCCTGGGGTAGCGGTAGGAAGTAACCAACCACAGGTGATTGTGGCATGTGGCTCTGTGGCAGAAGGAATAACAAGATCCTTGGATCCATATACAGGAAAGATGTTGGGTTGGAAATATTGCTTGAGCTCTTTACTTGGCCCCTGTGTGCTCTCAGCTCTCTGGTCCTGATAACCACAACCCCAGAAGGAAGAGGGAAGAGCCATGACATGAGTAAAAGTCTGTGAAGTGCATCTTCATCACACCTGGGTCAAGAAGCTCAAAGCTGTCCATCTTCTGAAAGAAAAGATAAGGAGTGACTTAATCACAGTCGGTCAGGGCTGGATCTGTAAAAAAGGTCTAGATGCCCTAAAAGGGGTGTAAGCAGACCTAAAGCTTCAAAATGTAGATCTAGAAT
>NW_008794446.1:774069-785209 GCF_000699145.1 Aptenodytes forsteri | reverse complement strand
TAGCCATCCATTGCAGCACTCCAGTTGAGTGAGTCATCCCACCATGTTTCCGTGATGGCAACTATATCATAGCTTTCCTGCTGCACAATGGCTTCCAGCTCCTCCTGTTTGTTGCCCATGCTGCATGCATTGGTATAGATGCACTTCAGTTGGGCTATTCGTCCCTCCACCTTTTTGGGGGGAGAAGCCCGAATTCCTATGTGACTGTTCTCAGGCACTTCTGCGGTTTCTAACACATCCATAACCCTTGCGTCTTCACTGCCACATGGATCTCCATCCCCTACCTCCACTGAGATGGCAGACTGAAGGACCTCGCTAGCACACTGTCCCTCAAACATTAGCGTGTCACCCCCAGGCTTATCTCCAGTGAGCCTGGTTTTATCCTTTTCCCCTTCAAATCTAGTTTAAAGCTTTTCTAACACATCCATAACCCTTGCGTCTTCACTGCCACATGGATCTCCATCCCCTACCTCCACTGAGATGGCAGACTGAAGGACCTCGCTAGCACACTGTCCCTCAAACATTAGCGTGTCACCCCCAGGCTTATCTCCAGTGAGCCTGGTTTTATCCTTTTCCCCTTCAAATCTAGTTTAAAGCTCTTAAAGAAAGAAAGGTACTTGTTCAGCAGCTGCCTAACCCTAGAGGCAATTAAATTGATTGGGTACCTCTCTGCTGGGCTGCAGAGATCCCCCTGGAACCTGCAGTTCTGCTCCTGTGTGTGCCCTGGACTGTCCTGGCCACATATCTTTGCTACTTGCCCCTGCCTAGGGCGGATCAGGATCCCAAAACTAGGCAGAGGGGTACTGCAGTCTGTGGAGGCCCCTCAACAAGCCCAGTGAGACCACCTCCACCACACACTGCCATACACCACCCACAGCTCTTCTCACCTCTATGTACACGTTCTGCATTAAACAACCCTGAATAAAATCACCCCAGGAGCAGAACTTGCTCTTGCCTTTCCTCCTTCCCCATGCCAGCTGAGTGCTCTACCCACTAGTGCTCTTCCCTTGGGATGTGCTTGTGCCATGGTGCCCAGCCTTGCTCAGGACAAGCTCCATGCAGCCCATCGCTCTGTGACTCTGCTGGCTTTCCCCCAGCACGTACGCCCGCAGCCGAAGCACCTACCAGGGTTTGGGTACCCAGGCAGGGGCAGGCACACAGCTTGTATGTACTTGGACCTAGCCTTAAGCAGGGAAGAAGACATTTGGCAGCAGAAGGCTCTTCCCCTTCGCAGAGTAAGGCATCGTGAGATTAAAAGGCTGCAGGATGAGACTTAACAGATTCAGACTCGGGACAAAAAACAATAATAATTAACAATGTGGGTGATTAGGCAGTGGAAGAGCATGCTAAGGTCTGTGGCTGGTTCTTCAGTGCTGAATATTTTACACCAAAATGTCTTTTTCTCAAAGAGATGCTCTAGTTCAAATGGGATTGAATTAGGTCAGGGGAGTTCTCTGACCTGAGGTAGGTAGAAGATCACGCAGATAATCCACATACTCCCTCTGGCCTTGTGACTAATTCCCTTTGGTACAGCTACTCCTGATGTGAGATCCGCTCGGACCTGTGCTTGCCCTCAGGAACTTATACACTAATTACATTTGTTGTGTCAACCCATTAGATACTCATAGGCTGCATGCAGACTCATTAGTTAGACTGAATTATGTCTTTGCTCTTTGAACGTTATCAAAACGTTCGGATCTAGCATGTTTCATGGTCTGCCACCATTACTCCTTTGTACACAGATTTCTGTGGTTACTCCTTGCTAACAAACCACAGACTTTTAATGCGCATATGCTGGTTTCGGTTATTTCGTAGATTGAAACTATGGTGGCTGATGTTATCCTGATCTTTTAAATTTATCTTACTTTTGATGAAACCCTTTATTGTTAGATTTAAAAAAAAAAAAAATTGTTTCAGATCTCATACATTAACTTTGTTTTATAAAACCTGGCAGCCCAGATTCCTACAGAAGATGTACAGAAGGCTCACGCGTCGAAAGCCTGCAGGCCTTTGGTACCTCCACACCTGCAGTGCCTGCAAAGAAGCCTGGTCCATGGTCTTTCCCAGTGAGCAGGATGTTCATGGAAGGTGGGAGGTGATAGAGAGGTATAAATATAATGGCAAATGCATAAAGCACCTGGATTCAGTGCAAATGAGCTGTTTTGCTTGGAGCTGGCTCTAGACTACTCTGAATTTTCCTAGGGCACAGCTAGGCAGTCAGACTTTTGCTGCGGAAACCTCAGGTCTCTGTACCTCCTTCAGAGTCTGAAGCAGTCTGCCTCATTTCTTCCCTTCCCCCTTTAAGAACAAACAAACAATGAGGAACTGGTCTTGGGAGAGTTTTGAGAGGCCACCGCTGTGTTCCAGCTGCAGTGATGTTCCACTGGGCTCTGGGGGAGTGAAGGTCCATTGGGTGTCATCTTCATGTCTTCATTCCGAGTTATTCTTTCTGGGGGAGCCCAGTGCCCCATGACTGCGGGAATATCAAGAGCTGCCCCAGAGCCACTCTCTTCATTCACATTTATCCACCAATTTGCATTCTTGCTGTGCTGGCTGTGCATTTAATGTGTGAATAATAGGTTTTTATGACTGTTATTCAGCACCTACATACTTTTGCTGGAAGGAGGGTGGAGGAAAGCAGGGTGGGGAGGTTTTCAGTTAATGAAACTGTTATTATTTGCTGACAAGATCACTGAGTATCTTAAGAAGTGGGAATTTGATCTCCTTCCAAGTAACTAAATAGGAATTTGCACTGCAGAATATGTGTGAAGCATGTGTATTCCAGGAAAAAAAAAAGAAGAGCATTTACAGTCCCATTGCCTAGGGACTTTAACATCTGTGAGGAAACAACATCAGTGATCACACGGTGTCCACGTTCTTTACGACAGCTTGATTATTTTAGCTCCGGGCCAGTGGAGCAGTACATGAACACACCCTCCTGCTAGGCCCACCTTACGTGAACTCAACCTCATGGCAATCCCTCTCTTGTGCTTCAGATATTCCTGAACCTTCATCTAGCCTGGGAAAATAAGTTCATCGTGAAGCAGGTATGCAAGAAACACGTTCCAGCTGACTGGGTTTTTCACATGCAGACATTGGTGAGGCTAACACTGGTGGAGTCCTCAAGAGAGCATGAGAGTGGTCCAGGTGTCTTGGCTCTGAGAGGCATTTGGGGGGTCCCTGAAGGAGAGTTGGGCTTTGAGTCCTGCTCCTGCAAAGTTGCAGTCACATAACATACACGCCTGAGTCCCACCGGGACTGCAGTTCCACTGCCCCCTCCTACCCAGGGACCAGCCGGAGTTAGAGACGTGTGGCCCAATGCTTCCTGGACGTACGGCCCTGCAGGCAGCCGCGGGGGCTGACCATGCTGCCCACACCGTGACTCCAACGCTGCCACCACAGACCCAGGCCTGTCATCGATCCCACCCGGGATCCGGAGGTGCTCGGGGGTCAAGGAGGTTGTTGGCCATTAAGGCAAGGGCATAAATTGGTGCGCAGTGTCTCAAGCGCTGGCTGGCTGGCTCCAGTTAAGGAAGAGGCTGCTGTGGATGAAAGCCCCAGAGGATGGCATGCAGCCCCCCTGTGCTCGGGAGTGCCAGTACCCAAGCACCTTGCTGTCAGCTGCAGCCGCTGGCCAAAGGGGCGGAAGAAAGGGCCGAGTACCCACTAAGGAGGAGAGGAGACATTTCACTCATTTAATTTCACAGCTTCCAAAACCAGCCTAAAACTGGGGGTAGAGAACAAGTGAGAAGAAAAGCACTGTTTACATAATCCTTTGGCAGTGAAATGGGTCAGCGGTTCTTGCGGGAGAAGAGGAATGCAGTTTTTAAGAAATAAACAGCATCGCTGTACTTGGTAATAGCTGGACAGTCCTGCTTTCCTGGAGAGTAATACAGAAGCTTATGATGGGCTTATATACCTTGTCTTTTTGGCCCACGGTCTCTGCTCCGAACACAACTCTGTAAAATGGAACATTCCTGCTGTTTTCTTTAAACTAATCTGTAATTCCTTGGCCATAACGCAAAGGGAGGCACCCATCTGTTTGTTTTTTTTTCTCTCTCTTCCACAAATGTCCTTGTTTGTGTTAACTAGCAAATCTAATCATCCAGCTCAGAGGAGAGTTACACAACTGCAAACCCCCTGAGATTTCAGTCTAATAGCAAATCTTGCTTAATACCCCCATGTTCCCTTCTTGCTTCAGATTTGCAGCTCCTTTGGCATTACAGCTGTGCTGTGCTTTTACATATAAACCAGATTAAACAGCAAAAGGAATGCTGAACAGAAAAGCTGTGTTATTTCCACCTTGCAGGACTTACTGAAATGAGCCTGGCTGTATTAAATGTGAGATAAAGCTCCCACAGGGAGCATTAGTCTGAGTGATTCATATAAACACTTAAAGAAGTCAGTCTTGGTTGAGCTTCCTAGTCAAATAAGGTGGGTAATGGTGTGCAACCAGCAGAGCCCCTCTCCTTTGGAGAGCACCGCTGATAGAAACCTAACTGTTGTTTATCCTTACTGGGAAGCAGCAGGATGAGTATTGGGTAACAACAGATAACCCGGGGTTTGGGTCCTTTTTCAGGCAAGGAATTGCAAGTATCTTTTCTGTGGAACTGCCTAGTGCTGTGAAATGTTCTTCATCTGCGCCCTTGATGTGGGCCATCTGGAGAGGAAAATCTCATCAACCTCTAGAAATGCAGCCAGGTTTATGATCACTTTCTTTTGCAGTTGACTTTTAAGGGAGATAATTTATCAGGAGGAAGTCTGAAGGAAAGGTGAGTTACAGGTATGTGCATTTAATACATGTTGATAAAGGCGTAGATGAAGTTGCTTTCTTTCCCTCTGGTCTGCACTGTCTGGTTTTCAGGAGCCATCGCTCAAACCCATCCTTCCTGTTAGCTTTTTGCCTCCACCCACATGCTACGGGGCCTGATTCTGACCTCAGCACCAGTGCTGCAGCCACCGGCATGGCTGCTGCGGGGTGGTGTGAGTGAACAGCACCAGCGGTCACAGGCTGGGGGGTCCCCTGCTGTAATACTGAACTCTCCTCTCTATGAGCTGAAAAAATGCCACGTGCTGGGGCACCCACCTGCACGACATCTTTTCTGGGTGACTTCCACAGGGCGCTTCTCTCGGCTTGCTTTGGGCCAGTGCTGCAGCCACCGGCATGGCTGCTGCGGGGTGGTGTGAGTGAACAGCACCAGCGGTCACAGGCTGGGGGGTCCCCTGCTGTAATACTGAACTCTCCTCTCTATGAGCTGAAAAAATGCCACGTGCTGGGGCACCCACCTGCACGACATCTTTTCTGGGTGACTTCCACAGGGCGCTTCTCTCGGCTTGCTTTGGGCCCTACCTGCCCGGCTTGGCAGGCGGGTCTCCCCCTCTTTTCTGGGTGACTTCCACAGGGCGCTTCTCTCGGCTTGCTTTGGGCCCTACCTGCCCGGCTTGGCAGGCGGCTGGCTCCCCTGTCACAGCGGCTTTGCCAGCTCTGGAAGCAGCCCTAGCATCAGCCGCTGCAGGGATGCTAATAGAGCCGTAGCTGAAAAAAAGCACATCGCTGAAAGCGTAGAGCTGGGTAGCCAAGTTTCTGCAGCACTTCCAGATGTGAAGCGGGGGAGTTGGTTTTAGCCTATTTTACGGATTTTTTTAATTCTTTCTGATTTTTTTTTTTTAAAGCACCATGTAAACACACTGCGAACAATTTGTACTGTTCGCTCACATTCAGCTGCATGTTCCCAGTGGTGGTTGCTTAGCATTTTTTCTAGCTGAGACTTTCCGACCGATGCCCCATCTGTGTGCTGGGGCAGGTCAGCAGCAGAGATCTCTTCCACCGAAATCTGAGCAAGAACTGTCCCATGCCCACTCTGTCCCATGTGTGACTTCTGCCCTCGGCCTCCAAGGTAATCCCGTCCTGACAGACCGCTCCATGGACCAAGGAGGGGCAATGCCTACGCTCACTCAACCAGGAGGCAAAATTCCTCTTAACTTTGGGGAGTTTGGGCTGAATAAGGACTGTGTGATTTTGGCCAATGAGTTTGGCAAGGAGTGCTCCAAGGAGGCATTATTGCTGAGTAACTTCCCGTCTGCGTGGGCACTCAGGAGAAGGGTCAGAGGCTGCTGGAGACTCACACCGGGTATTTATTTCTCCAGGGAAGCAGGAGCTTGGACCCAAACCTTGGTCTGCCTGTCAGCATGCTGCACTGGTGCTTCAGCTTCTCCCTAACATGCATCTTAGGGACCAACATCACCGATTTTGTCCTGCCTGTAGTTTCAAGGAAACTCCTTAACAAATCCTGCAGCATTGTCTGGGGAATTAAATGTGATTGTGAGGGGGGATTAAGTTGTGAGAGGAACTAAAGAAACCTTCTGTGCAGCCTGTCAATGCTTCTTTTCAGGTGATAAGAAATGAGTGTGACGATGCCCTGGTTCCTGCTGCTCCTTCTCCTGGTCGGCTTCAGCTCACCTGCACCCAGGTTTTCGGTGCGTATCTCTTAGCCAGTGCCTGTACAACCTTCCAATGGTTTATCATTCCCAGTCATGTAGAGATAGGCGCTCCCCCACAAAAGGGACATGGGCTTGCAAGAGCAGAACAAAAAGGTGCCTGCTTGCAGCTAAAGGAAGGTCACTCTTGCTGTCTTGATAATACAGGGTTTTCATGGCATTAGAGGATGGGCAGCTCTCTGGATGGCTGGACTGACATTGCCAAGAATTAGAAACAACAACAAAAGCCCCTTAAAGAAAAAAAAAGTGATTTTATGGCCACTGAAGAAACACACTGCTCCATTCCCTCAGGGAAAACTGCCTTCATTTATTCATTGCGATTTAAAAAGCAGAAAGGGGAAGAGGTGGTAGGCATAGTCTGAGGCAATCTGTACTCTTCTGGTGAGCAAATTACTCTTGGGCCATCCCAAGGAGGTCCAGAGCTTGGCAAGGAGAGTTTGGCGAGCTCAGGGCTGTCTGCAGCAGGTCCCTGTGTGCCTCCAGCCTGGAAATCCTCTGTGGAGGAAAACCAACAGGCCTAGAAGAAGGAAGAGGCAGCTGGGAGGCCGTGTTTGAGCACGCTTGTCAGTCCGCTGTCCTGGGCAACTGCTTATTTTGCTTATGCCTAGAACTGGTCCTAACCTGGTATCACTCAAGCCAGCTTGCCCAGAGCGAAAATAGCAACTGATTCTTATTTCACGAGTTTGCTTGGTTGTCTTGAAAGAGATTTTGCTCTGTTTTGTTATGCTTTTAATGGAGTAACACCAGTCACAGACTAGGTTGTTGCTGAAAATGTTTATCCCAGTCAGTGTGGGCCAGATTCTGGTCTCGGTTATGGTAATGCAGCTCTGAAGTTACTCCACTGATCCTGGTAGGCTCACTGCTTTCCGCTGATTTGCACCAAATATCAGTTCTTTTATCTTCCAGTTTTACAAGAAGATGTTTCTAGAACCTCACTGGTTTGGCCTGGCTGCAGTGCAAGAGCCATTTTTTTCCCCCTCTCACTACCCTGAGCAGTTTCATAGTCTGCAAACACTCCCTTTGAGTTCACTAAATGGGAGTCAAGACGAATGATTTTTATCCAAAGTCATTTTCTGTGTACCTGATCATATTCTGGTCTGCTCTGAGCAGTGGCAAGATCATTGTAGAAAACCCTTTTCCACTGGGTTCAACTCAACAGCCCATGCTGTACACAATTCGTGTATCTTAGAGACCACCGTTGAATCATCCTGATCCACGGAGGCAGTGTGACATGTTAGGATCAAGAGGAGAGAGATACTCCTTCTCTCTCTGTTCTTACCACTGACTGAAGCGTGGGGTTTTTTTGTTTTATTTTCTCCATAGGAAAAAGATATCTGCCTCCTAGACAACAATAAATTAAGACAAAGGTTACAACAGCTTCAAGACTTGCTTTACTTATATGAACTGCAAATGAAGGACATCCTGGAGAACACTTACCATAGAACAAAAAGTAGGCTTTTCTCAGGCAACAGGAGTGTGCAGCATGAGACGCTTTTACCCACAACCAGTGGAAATTTGATAGTCTATGACCAAGGTACGGTTTGCAGTAGTGTATGTGGAAATTTCAGCTTGCCACAACGTTTATTTCTCCCTGCAGTGTCCCATGTGTCATATCTTATTTCTGCTAAAAGTTTTAGAATTTTTAAAGTGGATTGTGTTTTAAAATGCAGTCAGATACATGGGAAGGAAAAGGGCAGACTGGTGGCCCTGGTACCAGCAGACATTCCCTGGGGCTGGAGTCAGCTGGCCCAGCTTTAGGCAGCTACCGCCCAGGTACAAGGCAGACATCTGCAGCTGGGCTTCTCACCTGGGACTCTGGTGCAGAGAGGAACAGGCACCTCTCAGATGTTTTCCATCAGACCTGCTTTAGACATCTGCTTTAGGAAGAGATGGGTCTTGCTCTTGAAGAGTCCATTTTCCCCAAGTGACTTATGGGAGCCCAGAGTGCCCGGCTCAGCTGCCAGCATTGAAACCGGTTTGGAGGAGCCCAGCCTCCCTGTTCCTCGGCTCTTCATCACTTCTGTGGCACAGTAGCAGGTGTGCATACTCTGTTCCTTGGTGTCGCTTTGAGAACACGGTCATAACTGGAATTGTGGCCTGTGGCCAAGATTTTCTCCTTCATGGGCATTACATTCAACAGGCTGCCCAGGGAAGTGGTTGAGTCCCTATCCCTGGAAGTATTTAAAAGACGAGTAGATGAGGCACTTAGGGACATGGTTTAGTGGGCATGGTGGTGTTGGGTTGACGGTTGGACTCGATGATCTTAGAGGTCTTTTCCAACATCAATGATTCTATGATTCTATGATTCTACATTGAAAGTGTGAAGCACTGAGGTCCTGAAAGGCACTCTCCTGATACAGCCCTGGTAGAGCCAGTCACAGGAACTTAGCCTCTTATTTTAGAAATTTTGGGCCCCAATCCAATCTGAAGTACAGCTGAGGTTATCTTCCACATGGAAATTAGCTTCCCTGCAAATAATCTTGCTGACAGAGCCAGCCCTTGTCCTGCATCACTTCCGTGCTATAGCCCCAGCCTGAGCTGCAGCCGCCCCGTATCTCACCAGAGATTTGGGAATGACTCCCTCAGAGGGCATGGCTGTAAAGGCTCTCAAGCCTTGCTGCTCTACATCAGGCCCAGCAGTTTGCAAACCAGCATTACTAGTACATTACTGAACCATTTGCTTTGGCTTTGTGGGGCTTGCAGAGCTATACACCCGCTGCCTGAGCGTCCTTGTCCCATATAGCCTCTCAGCAATGTCTTTTCTTGGCTGCATATACCCCTTCGCTTTCTTCCCCCCCCCTGTTTAACAAATCAATATTGTGCTGCCTAGATTGCTCTGCAGTGTATAATCAGAAGAAGACCAAAAACGGCTACTACCGGATCAGGCCCAGGGCAGACCGAGAGCCTTTCCTGGCATACTGTGACATGTCTGACGGTGGGGGGTGGACCGTCATTCAGCGGCGGAGTAACGGCAAGGAGAATTTCAACAGGTGGGTGCACCATGGTTGCATCAACAGGGCTTGCAGTCAGGCCTCCAGCTCCCACCCCCCGTCCTGCTGCCTGGCAAAACGCAACATTTGAGAAGCCTATACTTTAGTGATGATAACTCTGTGCATTAGGACAATGTGGAGGTATATATTGGTAGCAGAGGACCATTTTCAAAATGGACCTGTAACACCTTTTCCATGGCTTCTCTGCATTTGAGTAAGTGAGAGTGTACATGTGTGCATATTTGTTTTATCATTACTGGAGACTGTCAAAGGCTCCAAATCGGCAGGTATCTGCTGCCAACACAAAGTCTGAGACCTGTTGAACATATTATCTGTTCTCTTATCATGAATTATGTTCAGAATGGTGTAACATTTATTTCCTTATTCAGATCATTCAAAAAGATGCCACTGGTCCAGATTGTCCTTTCTCTATGCAAAATCCCAGAGAGGTGACTTTCACCTGGAAATCTCCAGGAGGAGAGATGCTCTGGTAGCACAGTAAAGAAGAAATGTCCCCATGCAGATTAATTCACTATCACAGCACACACAATTTCAGGGCATGTCTAGTGTCTCTTACAGTGAATGCAGTCCATTGCAAAGCTACCTCAACTGGCTCTGAGATGGCTTGCCCAGAGACTGGTAGCTATCTAGCCATGGTAGTTCAGCTCTCAGCATAGGTGAATGAAAAACATCCCGAAGAGGAGCGTTGACTAGTATGTAGGTCAGGCAGAATTGATATCCCTAATAACAACATAAGAGAGGGAATAAACACGGGGTTAGTAAAACTGGAAATGATGATACACAGGAAGTATATGTGAGTATCAAGGATAGTACATAAATAACAGAGGAGATTTTAAGAGAATGAAATGATGAGAAGAAAGTAACAGCAGGAGATTTCTCTCAGAAAGATGAAGCCAGAGAATGCTGATGAAAAATAAATACATATCTTTGAAGCACAAGTTGCCACATCCAAACAGTAATCCTGTGAAAAAGCAGAGGTGAGAGTGGTCAATGAATCAAAAATAGATTTGAATGGAACTGGAGCACAAAGCAGAACCAGATATTTCCCTTTTAACTTCATCTGGAAGCTTTTGTCTGAAGCTTCTATTCCGTTTCTGATTCTTCACAATATCACATCATACATCCAAGATTGTAGCATATTTTAGACTGCAACATTAATTTCCAGCCAGGAGTGCATTTGAATTATGACTTTCTGAAGAACAATATCAGATGCATTGCTGAAGACCAATATGACAGCTGCTGCTTTCCCCTCCTATCTAACTGACAACCTCATTCTGCGAGCACTGCATCTGACAGTTTGAAGGTTTGATCTTAATATATGTGTGTGCACAGGTTTAGCAGGCAAAGAATCATAGAATCATAGAATCATAGAATAGTTTGGGTTGGAAGGGACCTCTAAAGGTCATCTAGTCCAACCCCCCTGCCATGGGCAGGGACATCTTCAACTAGATCAGGTTGCTCAGAGCCCCGTCCAACCTGACCTTGAATGTTTCCAGGGATGGGGCACCCACCACCTCTCTGGGCAACCTGTGCCAGTGTTTCACCACCCTCAGCATAAAAAATTTCTGCCTTTTATCTAGTCTACATCTACCCCCCTTTAGTTTAAAGCCATTCCCCCTTGTCCTGTCACA
>NW_008794446.1:740219-773750 GCF_000699145.1 Aptenodytes forsteri | reverse complement strand
TGTCTTTCTTATGCTGAGGGCTCCAGAACTGGGATGCAGTGTTCCAGGTGGGGTCTCACCAGAGCGGAGTAGAGGGGCAGAATCCCCTCCCTCGACCTGCTGGCCACGCTGCTTTTGATGCAGCCCAGGATACGACTGGCCTTCTGGGCTGAAATAAAATGAAAGAAGTAAGCTGTGAGTTGTATTTACTTCTAAGGCAGAGTGACAAATCTCAGCTCAGCTTGTGGTGAGTCAGATACTTTTAGAAAACAATGTCTAGAGATATAGCTGAAGTTTTACTTGTTACCATAGCTGTCTCACAAACTGTCTAATTCCCTCACATGCTGAAATTGATATTTGTATCTCACTGCAGGAAATGGGATGATTACAAGCTGGGATTTGGGAAATTCCAGGGCAAGAATGATGAATACTGGCTAGGCAACGACCACATCTATGACCTGCTTGCTAGAGGTGCCAGTATTTTCCCTCCACAAATTTCTTTCCAATTTGCATGAGATAGATAGTTCATTTAACAGGACGCTGCTTTGTGTTTAGGAGAGAGCTCATTAAAGATTGACCTGATGGACTGGCATGGGGAAAGACGTTATGCAGTCTATGAAAATTTCCAGCTTGGGAATGAGCAGGTAAGAAATGGAGAGTGATTTGCTTGTTTTATCTGTGAGGGTGGGGCATCTGCATGTGCAGCATCAGACTTCAGTATCAGGGTTGTAATTACAGCTCTGCGAAACTTACCCGCTCTGGTTCCCTGGGATTCCTGGTTTGGCTGACCGACAAACGGCCCTGGGAGCAGGGACATAAGCCTGGGACTTCTTCCTCACAACCGCTGAGTGCCCAAGCCACTGGGTGACAGGATCACGTGTGCTCCCTTGCTAACTCTGCTGCTGCACGGAGGTCAGCTCTCTGCCGCAGGGCACAGGGGTTCCCACGTGTGTTTGCCTCCAGCCTCATGGTTAAAAGAGCCTTCCGTGAGGGAGGAGATAAGGGTTTGAACCTCTGCAAGGAAACTGAACCCTGTTCTCCCACTTCCTAGGAGAGTGTTTTAGGCTGTCACATAAAAGGCAATCACCAGAACAAACCCTTTCTACTTTGTTTTAAAAGAAAACAGTGAACTCTAATCAAAGCTTTGAAAGAGCAGTTCTAAGTTCCTACCTTGAAGAGAGGTACCTGTAGCACTGCACTTAGTGCTACAGGCACAGAAAGCCCAAAGACAGACAGATCCCTGTATTTTCATGTTTGCATCCTAGCTTTAGACAGTGTCCTGCTCAATGCAGGTGCTGTTCTTTGCAGGCTTGCCTTTCTGAACACCGTGCATAAGTAGCACAAATACCCAACGACATGAGTTCCGTTGCATGGACCAGTCCTAGTGCCAACTCCATCACCACTCTAGAAATGTATGCATTACATTGTTTGCAATTAGAGTTTTCTTATGAAAAGTTGGAACAGCTTCATTTTAATACCTTACTGCTATTTTTCATAAATAAAAGTGGAATATAATGACAGGAAAAAGCCCACACCACAAAAGTAATCATCTACCTCACATCAAATGTCTCTTAGATCTGTTAGCTGTGCACAATGGAACTATTCCTCTAAGTATTCCTGCCAGGACAGGACCATTTAGCTAGAAATCAGATGGCTTCTAGTTCTTGGAGGAGCAAAATTCCTAAGGAGTTATTCTTGCTGAACAACTGATCAGTTTATGAAGGCAACTACTTGGCACAGTTTCCTGCCAAGTTGTTCTTGATGAGCTAGGAAGAGCCTTCCAGCTTGTTGTATAGTGTATCAAATGGTTATTGAACGACAATAAAGCCTGAAGCCCTGTGTAGCAGCAGCAGCAATTAGCAATCCCTTCTGGAAGTTTAAATACCATATTGATCTACACTAGGATCATTAAAACATGGGGCCAAAAGTCACCCTTGACTTCAACAGCCGTGCCTTTGACAGTGAATACAATGGCCAGAGCAAATTTGATGTAAAAAATGGGAGGAAGGGCAGAAAGAGCTGATATCATGTTTCACGTTTCACATATTCTTGCAGGACAATTACAGGTTATGGTTTGGCACCTATTCTGGTAACGCGGGCGACGCTCTGTCTGGTGGGAGCAATTTTGAAGATCAGTGGTCAGCCTCTCACAGAGGGATGCAGTTCACCACATCTGACAAGGATCACGATCGATTCCTGGCAGGCAACTGTGCATTAGAGAACAAGGGTGGTTGGTGGTTTAACAGGTATGGAAAACAGCTGATTCCTCTCGGGTACATAGGGTGTGGGTGGCTGTACAGCCGAGAGGCCTTGCCTGCCTTACAGCAGCTGGAGGTTGCTGTGTGCATTTGCCACCCCGTACAGCCAAATCTAAGATGTTCACACCTACAGATCCTCAAAGGAAAGCAATGTGCTTCTTTCATTATGAAGCAAAGCAGGTAAGTTGCATTCATTTTAAGAAACTGGGCCACAGGTAAGTTGCATTCATTTTAAGCAAATGGGTCAGAATAAATGCACAGGGGGAAATGACCTGGAAGGAAAAGAGCCCAATTAAAATTCCTTAAAGTGCTTTGGGTTATATCCCAGGAAAGAAAACAATTGTAGCCACTGCAAGGTGAAGTGTGTACAAAGGACATTTCTCTGTTGTGGAGCATGTCTAGGGGGCGAGCTACCCCTTAAGAGTCCTGATGGTATGTTTGCCAGTTGGGCATACCCTACACATCAATGGAGAGGGACTCAGGTTCACCAGCGCTGGGAGCATGGACACAATGCGCTCAGTTTTTCTCTGCTTTAGTGCAGGATGAGCCTCTTCTTTGACCAGGCCCTCATCCCATACAAATTGAAATCAGTGGAGCTACAAAAATGTACATCAATAGTGGGATTTACCTTGATTAAAAGACATCTGCAATTTAGGTGTCAATACGTAGCTGCCTACACTTGAGCTAGAGCCTACCAAATGGCACTACACCCCTCTGTTTAGGCAACTGAATCATGTCCCTAGTTAATATGCTCGAAGGAGTCAACAGGTTGAATTATCTGACCAGCGTAGGTGTCTATTTCAGGATGACCCACATACTTCCCTGGGTTCCACTGAATGCATTAACCAGATCTCCATAGGCTATAGTAGGACTTGAGATAACCAGTTCAGTACAGACAGATCTATCCAGGTGTCTGAACCTGTCAATGAATCCCGCCCTGGTATTTCTAAATGTATGTTGTGTGAAAATTGTACTTCACTCTAATGATGCAATGTTTTCCCATGCTAAACCTAATCTCCTTTTCTCCCTCTCCTACATCGTTACAAGGTGCCATGCCACAAACCTCAATGGACGATACTACAAAACAGGAAGGTACAATGGATCCCATGACAACGGCATCGTTTGGTCTACGTGGCATGGCATGTGGTACTCACTAAAATACTCAGCCATGAAAATCAGGGCTCCGTTCTTTGTTGACAGCGAGAGTGGAGACGGCGAGAACAGTCAGGGCAGCTGAAACCTGCTGCTTTGGAGAGAAAAGAAGTACACGCTGAAATGAATTGTGTAAGTTAATAGCCAGCCCTCTGCTGCTGCCAGTCGCCAAACCTGCACTGTGATAACTGGAGTTGCACCTGTTTCTACTAGCTGAAGCTAACATCGCGAGTTGATTGAGCACAGCCAGCCAACAATTTAATGGAAAACATATGGATCTCAGTCATGGAATAACCAGTTTTCTTTTTCAGCAGTTTTCAGGACTTCATTGGAGAGTGTTTATGAAAACCTCTCTGGACCTTGAATGATCAAGCATGTCCTTCTACCTATCTGTACTCTTCAAGGGCTAAATCTTTCCCATCTTGATTTTAACCATCAGTGCCTCAGTTACGAGAACGTAAGAATAGAAACAAGAAGGTGATGGGGAATTGGACTTCATGTGGTGTGGTGTGCCTTTGTTAGTGCTTTGTTCTGGATCGGGAGAGTGTTTTTAAGCAACTCTCCCTATGGTCCCCAGTTGCCACACTTCAGCTGCAGAATGCTCCTGGAGTGTGTGAAATCAAACCAGTGGATGGACGTGCTCCAACTGCTAACGGGCATCCAGACTACGGCTACTTCCAAGTAACCCCCCACAACACGGACAGTGCGGACACCGAGTTTCAGTGCCAACAGCTTCCCGCTGCAGATCCACTTCTATAGCACACCACGACACAGTAATGCAGGCAAAGACAATGCTACTGGCCAGACATAAGCCCCAGATTAAAATTAGGCAGATTTTACTAAATTTAAGATGAGCACAGATATTCTTAGGAGTTCATAAAATGCAGTCATGATTCATCTGTACGTTCTCGTGTAATTTACCAGATGACTTTGAGTTAGTGAAGGGGAATCAGAAAGTGGAAAGTGATTGAACCATAAGGCACACTGCTTTCATTGTCTCATCCGAGTGAAATGAAAGAGCAACACAAACGACTGAAAGAAATGGAATACTGAAAATTTATTTTCCACAAGTTGTGAATAACAAGAGTTAAAAACATACAGTAATATCAGCTTGATGCAAATCGTTTAACTACCATGTTGTAGAATGAGCCTATTTTTTTTCTGAATTACAATCATTTTTTAAACTGGTAGCTCTTTTCCATTTATTTGCTTTTAGATCCATACGTATTGTAATTTGTATTTTATATCCATAAAGTGTGAAATAAAACCATCTGAGTAGGACTTAACACTTTGTATCTGGTTTTCAATAGTAGGAACTTGAACAGAAATATGGATGAAAATCTTGAGAAAGCTCATAATACGAGAATTTCATTCTTTTGGTGTTGGCTCTGGTGCTTCTGCACCTGCTGTCCTGGGTCGTTTAGAGCGTCCGCAAGGTAAGTTTAATTTCCACAGCTCAAGCTGTCGTGGAGACAATGCAGAGACATGCGAAGGTTCAGTGTAAAACTTGGTTTGGTTCCTCTGCTTTGTCAAGAGGTAAACCCTGTTCTCCCTTCTTCCTAGACATCCCAGCGATTGCAAACGTGACCACCAGAGCGCAACGGGCCAGCACTCCAGGGAGCCGTGCTCCTGAAGCTGTGCCCTGGCAAGACTGCACCGCTGCCCTCTTCCCAAGTGCTGGCACATACCCACGTGGAATGAAACTTGCACCTACATCTCTGAAATGAGGTTGCCCTTGTGAAGAAAGGAGTGTGAACAACCAGCACTTACTATTTCCTTTCTGATCACTATTCTGTATTTTACAGTGGTAAAATCTTAGTGCAAGGTCGTAACTGCACGTTGGGAACATAAGGAATCACTGTGCACACGTAACTATGTGGCCGCTGATGCAGTGCTGAGGGCAGTAAGGACAACTTTTGTCTAGGCAGAAGACACAGAGAAATGTGAGTGAAATAAGGTGGTGTTAATGCCTTCTGGCAGAGGATGCTCAACCCCATTCTTCAGTATAGGGCTAGGGAAGCAGGGTAAAGATTACAGACTGGTGATACTCAACTCTGCATGCTGGGAATCAACCACAGCACTGAACACACAACACTAGCGGTTTGACAGTTCATTGAGCAGCCGATAACCCATCTGATAATGGAGTAATAAGCTGGAGAGAAAGTCAACAGGGCTTAGTCAGACAACTGCTACCCAGTCCAGTTTCCCAGTGAGTGAGCAGTGAGCGAGCAGTGAGCGATGTAAAAGTCCAGGGTACGGAGCCTGTTTCGCCCTGTGTCAATATGGAGAGACAGGCATTACAGTTGGACTGCCTTCAGCCAGCTTCAATATGTTACAGTGCTTTTTTCTCTCTCCGAGAGAGAAAAAGGGGCCGAGATCTGACAAGCTGGGAGGGAAGGGGTCTGCCTTGCTGTCTTAGATGCAAGATGTACCCAAGTCCATCTAACGCATTACAGTAGCTGTTCTGAATGCAGCCCAACATTGAGACAAGGTTGCAGGCAGTAGCATCTGGCTTAGAGCAAGGCTCCCCCTCCTCTGCCCTCCTGCGGCACAGAGAACCCCCTTGGAGATGCAGGGGTCACACGGCTTTGTGCAGGACCCTGCAACTCCCACAGCAAACCCTAGGAAATGTTTCAGAACCCTCTTTATCTTAATAAACAGGGTAACATGCTGCTAGCTCAGTACTTACTTGACCTGAGGGCTACCGCCAAGCTCAAATCACTCCCACTGAAGGTTAGGGGAATGCTTGCCGAATGTTGCTGTGCTGTACATTTGCTCTCCTGTTTCTCCAGGGTCTCGGGTGCTGAGAGGCTCACCAAAGCTGTAAATAGATATTGTAGCACTGTAGCTCCAATGCTGACAGATCACTGCTTCAGGGCAAATGTGCTTCCCACGGCGGAGTTTACCTTACCACAGGGGTGGTAAGTAACCTGAGCAACAATCGCTTCAGAGGTCTGATTTCCAGCTCATTTAAGTCAATTTAAAGACTCGTTACATTTGATTAGCTTTGGATCACTCTTCAAGTGTGGACATGTTCTCAAATGCTTTAAACAGCATTTCAAGCTGACAGCTTATGGGAATGTGTAGCTGGTACGAACATCACGCTGGGCTGAAGGGCTGAACGCTGACAACACGGCGTGCTGGCGCAGCTCCTCGGAAAGAGGGAGCTCACATCACCCTGCGAGTCGGACCCGGCACTCCAGCAGCAGCTGCAAAATGTTACCCATCAAAAAGGCCATTCAAACGGCGGGGTTTGACTCTGGCGGCCAAATGCTGAGAGTCGTGCTCCTCCTAGGCTGTCACAGCAAGCCCTCCCACTGTGCGCCTGTCAAGTTAACCTGTGCATGCTTTGGACACTTCAGTGGGGTGCCATCAGTAGCTGGCTAACGCACAGTGATGCTGCTCTCCTTGAAAATTGTTGTCGGTTTGGAGGAGGAAAAAAAAAAGTGTGGGATTGGGAAATCTATCTTTCCACTCAGAAAGCCAGTTTTGAGAAGGATAGCAGCCTACTGCCAGAGAACTAAGCACATGCTCATTTTTCCTTCACACCCACAAGGCAGGTTAAAGGGCACGTAGGGTTTGGCTCCTTATGGGAGAGTTGTTTTAAGACTGACAGTCCTCTGCCTGAACCTACCTTCTCCCACTCCATCCTCCACGGGCAGCATCTCCTCTCAACAGCACTCCCCTGGTCTTTGCAAACTCCCTGAAGAGACGGTTATCCTAACAAATGGCAAGCAAAGTCTCTGAGTCCTTCTCACTGGCCCGAGCTCTGTTTCTGTTGTTAACTGGGGTTTCAACCCAGCTCTGAATACTTGCAGCAGCGTGTGATTGCCCGTTTGTGATCTCTGGTTTTAAAGCATGACAAAAAACACAATGTAACTTTGTACTTCACCACGAGATTCTCCGGGAATCGCCAGATGTTGTCAAGCCATTTTACTACTTTTTGTCTGCAAAACAGGTATTCACCAAATAAATGTGGTGTTCGTTGTTTTTGTTCATAATTTATTTTGCACTTGCTGTAGTAGAATTATTGTCAATTTATTTACACAAAAAAAAGAAAATGTTTAATAAAGGCAAAGATGTTTATAGAAAAGATGGGTGATTCAACAGTTTTCTCACTGCCTTTTACAGGTACTTGAATGCTCCAGTAACGTTTCTGAGGGCTAAAATTTGATTGTCAATTTTCTTTGCCCTCCCAGTAGCATGCCCTTTTCTACTCATTTTGTAAATGCAAATATTTGTAAGTTACTGTGTTTTCTTGGTATAAATTTTGGCAGAAAGAAAGTATCAAAGTCTTGAATGATGAAAAATGCCCCCTCAATTTTAAATTCACTCCAAGTATTCAGCATCAATTGTTTGCACTTTGATGCAACCAGCTAAAAGAAACACCATTATATGACTTATTTGAGCAATTACAACGAATTAATACAGTTCAATAACGACTACCAAAAAAACGATGAAAACTGCTCACAACTTGAGATTTGTGTTTGCTAAATGGGAAATGACTCGCTAATTAAGACAGATGGTTGAGGATAGTGGACAATGGATGCTTTAGGACATCATAATCTACTAGTACACGGTCTACAAGGTGAGAAAGGCTAGATCAGTGGCATTCATTATGTGTGATGCACGAAACGTGACTGCTTTATGCCATAAAATCTATTGGCCATTCCTGCGTCACGCCTTCACTAACACATGCTTTCCTGGGGTATTTTGTGTGTATTGTACACACATACATACAGAAAATAATGATATGGAAGCACTTTCCAGAAATTAGAAAGGAATGTGTTCCCACAAGCCAGACTTGGGGCATTATTCCCTCCTGCTCCGTGCAGGGGTAACACGATTCCCGCTGCTCCTTCCACCAGAAGCCAACAGATCCTGCAGATCCTCTCCCACGCACGCCCCTCCTGCAGGGCTGCAATGAGTCACTCAGATCACCAGCTTCTCAATGCTTAAAGTACTTGTTTCATCCTCTTCATTTGAGCCAAAATACCCAGGGAGGTCGATCATCTGCTGCTCTGCCTCCGTTAAGCCAAAAGTAGTATTATCATAAAAGGCAAACTCAGGGTCCAAGGGGAAGCTCTGGCACTTGTCCCTTCGGTACTGGGCAGGGCTTACACTTAGGGCTCTCTGGGAATTATCTTTGCCAGCCGAACCCGTTTCCTTCCGCCACGCGCCTCTGGAGTTAGGTGAAGGGCCCCTCTTACTTCGGCTGGGCTCAGGCTTATCAGCTGCCTTCTCCTGACTGGCTGGCTCGCGGTCAGTGATCAGGTCCAGCTTCTTCACCGGGGGACCTGCCCTGTGGTGGCACTTTGTGCCATGGCCCTGCGGTTCACAGCCCGGCACAGTGCTGTGGGGCTGATCCAGCTTTTCACAAGTTGGATTAGCATTTCTTGATTTTGGCCGCATCCTGTCCTCTAAACCCTGGTCCCACGTTCTGGTCCTGGAGTTGTAGAGAGGAGTCTGTCGGGGGGTAAGGGTGGACATGCTTCTCTCTCTGAAAGGCCTGGCCTTTTTAGTTTCATGGAAACTGGCTGTTCTTCTAAACTGCGAGTTTCTGTGACAGCCCCTCTCGGACAAGTCCCCTCTGTTATCCTGGTGCTTGAAATGAGCTCTTCTTATCAAGGTTTGGGTAGGGCTCATTGCAGGATTGGTCTGTGAGAACGGAAAATCCAGCCTAGGGTGAGAGCTTTCCCCTGGGAATTTGGGCTGATTTGCTGGCTGTTCCAGAAATGGAGATTTGATCCTAAATTTGTTTGCTGCTGCCTCTTCTTGGTTTTCCCCGCTCAGGGGAAGCATGGTGGTGGCACCAACGACCGTGTCCGTGAGGGGATTCTGAGAGACATGGTACACCTTGGTGGTCTCAGTCAGGCCTTTCTTCTTCATCTCTTTCAGCTGCTGCTGTGCGAGGCGGTAGCTGAAAATCGGAGGGATTATTTTTTGGGCGTTTGGCTGAAAGTTCTCACTTCCAGAGGCATCACCTTCTTGGGCAAATTGGAGGCTTCGCCTGTAGGTCAGAGGAATGTTAACAGGGGCATCCCCTCCTTCTGCGAAGCTGTCCCGCTGCTTGTTGCCTTGGCAAATGTTCTCTTCATCGGAGTTTTTCCGGAAGCCAGGGGAGTGGATGGAGTTTCGGCGGACGGCGGTGCTGCACTTCTGAGCTCTGCAGAGCTTCCTCCAGAGGGTGATGAGAACGGTGGCAAAGATGATGAACAAGCATAGGGAGATACCTGTGATGGTGACTATATTATTTGCTTTCTGGTCCTCTCCTGGCTGGACAGAAGGTGGGGTGGGAGGCTTGATAGCTGTAACAAAGAGCACACACGTCTGTCAGAGTGGCACTGTCATCAGCATTTTGGCACTTTAGGATGGATACTTTCTACAAAGAAAAAATAACCAGTTAATACAGTACAGGAAGTTGTCTGCCATTAAAATTTGTTCATTGTAGATGACTTGCTACTGATCACTTCAAACTGGCAGGAACAGATCTACTTACTTTAAACCAAGGCTGCCATGGACCTTTTAAATGTAATCATTACTTTTGCCTGTTCTGCCATTTCCATAAGGCACTCCTAAATACATGTAAAATGGGATAACAATATTTGCCCTCCTTTATGACGTACATTAAGATCCCCTGGTGAAAAGTGCCGTAAAAGGGGTAAAAATAACCCAACCCGGGCTAATACTTCAGGTATCACTTTAAAATTGTTTTTAAGATAGCTTAAGTGGGTGTGAGAATTGCAGTGAGTTTGAAGAGCAGAGAGGCAGCACTAGCAGGGGCAGTGTAACTTTTCTAAGCAGTCCTCTGAGGGTGCTTCTTCCACCACTGCCCGTCATCACAACCCCAGAGGACAAAACCTTCCCCTCCACAGCAGGCTCCTAACCGAGAAGGCGGCCATTGCTCTGGTGCCCCTGGCATTCTGGTATTGACACCCTTCTGTCGTAGACTGGAGATGGGCCTTCCAATGGGAAAGAATACCCTGCAAACCTGTAATGTGAACATCTCAGAGCTTTCCACAGCCTTATTTAAACCTCTCACCTGCACATTGCACGACATTATAGACAGCTGAACCAATGAGAGATTAATAATTCTTTTTTTGGACGAGGTCTCCAGCATTTCAGTGGCAGCCCTGAGCAGAATACAGCGTGGTTGATGGATGAATTAGTCCAGCAGCTAATTTTAGTATCAGGTAGCACTCACTTCCCAACTTCTTGTGGCCAAATATCAGCTTCATAAGGCCACGAAAATGCTGTTGGAGGACAAGGCTGCTCAGTTGTGGTTGACAAGAGCTGACCATGAAGCTGTGAGCTCGAACTGAACCACTTAACAACCTTCTCCCAGTCTCTAGTTTTATCCAGAACCCAGAGCCTTCCATCGGGGTGATGGACAGTCTGCTGTAAAACTTGCCAGGTGCTCCTGCCTGCACCACAGTGACTCTCCAGCCATAGGAAATGCGTCTGCAGAATAACGAGAAGCAGACACCATGTACTTCCCATAATCCAGAAGAACACTCATCCAACAGTGAGCTGGTAGCACAGCTATTAGGCGTGCAGATTGTACAAATGCACTGATGAACACAGGCCAGAAGGTCTCAGGCTGCGACGATAACAAATGTGCAGGGTGCCGGGTGGGCAGGAGACCCATTTCTTTGCCTCAGGGCTACCTGACAGCCCCAACACCTTTGAAAAATCCTGCCATGGGATTAACCTTGAGCTTCATGTCACTCTGAGAGCTTGACATCAGCATAAAGAACAAGACCACTGCCTGCTGAATCTTTTTTGAAGGATCCCTAAAACTTGCATTCAGCCCAACGCCATCATGCCTGGAGCACAGAGCACTGCTGTTCTGGGGGCCTGAGCGGGAAGTGAATACGCTGACCCTGGGGGAGAAGGCAGAACCAGCATTTGCCCTGTTCAGTTCAACCACAGCAGAGCAATTCATTCATTGCTCATCCTTCTCTCAGTCTCACAGCTGTTTTCTAAAGACTATTTTCTATCTGGAATGCACATTGTGCTGTATCATTTGGAGTAGAAAGCTAACAGCTAGCAAACAGTGAGGTTCGAAACTAGACTTAGCACTTAGGTTTGCTTCTCTCCACCTCACCTACCTCTGCCCCTAGACTCTGTGCTGGTTTCATTTATTCAGCCATTTGCTCCATCTGCTGGACTAATGACTGCAAACTTAGTTATGCTGAAAAAAAGCTTGCCTGCTTCAGAAAGGTGCGGACAGCTGCGGGGTGGGGAGGAATGACACTCCCAGCCCGAGATCAGACAGCAGATGAACACTGTAAGATCACAGTGTCAAGTCACTTCTTGAGCAACCTAAGATTCAATGACATGAAATCATGTAGGTGATTCTATAAAGGAAGCTGCCTGACGTGGGAGCAGGAGGATTAGAAACCATGTGCAAGAGAGAAGTGAGGTAGTTCCTCCAGATGATCTCACGGCAATGGGTGCAGATGCAGGCCTCCTGTGCACCTGGGTTTTCTATATATAAACCCTCTTTATTAACCCAGAGACCTCGCTGGAATTTGAGGATTGTCCGGACCTGCTGAGTGCTGTCAGACAGTAACTCCAACCAGACTGCCACGGCCATGGGCACCGCATATGCACAGGACAGCTCACCTCTTTGGAAACCATCATAAGCCTTATACAGCTGCACACCTGCATAGAAAGAGTGACATCTCCGAGAAGCACCACAGAGGCCTGTCACTTCTGTGTGTGTAAAGCAAGGTGCACACCCAAATCACGGGCCCAGCACATGCTTCGCATGCGCAGAGTCCCCTCCGGGGAGCTCTGTGCACCGGGACTGCTCCATAAGCCTTATACAGCTGCACACCTGCATAGAAAGAGTGACACCTCCGAGAAGCACCAGAGAGGCCTGTCACTTCTATGCGTGTAAAGCAAGGTGCACACCCAAATCACAGGCTTCGCATGCGCAGAGCCCCCTCCGGGGAGCTCTGTGCACCAGGACTGCTCTCTGAGCTCCAGAGGAGTGGGGTGAAACCAGCCGGTGGGGAGCGAAACGCTGTGCTTACGGAAATACCCCTCCAGCAGGTAACAGGAGGCACAGAATAGCACAGCTCAGCATCAGCTTTAGAAAAACACCAACTACCCCACGGCATTTTGCTGGTGGCATCACTGCCCGCAGCAGTCTGACAGAGTTTGGCATAGAGAAGACAACGAGCCCTAAAGCAGGGCATTAGCTTTAAGCTGGGCCCCTAAACATACGACTTGTTCCTCTCTGCTTACACTCACAGCTTTACGAAATAAGCAAACCCACAGGGCCAGCACTTCCCAGTCATTAAAAGCATCAGACGCCTTAACAACAAACTGTTAAAACATCCAAAGTGCTGCACTGACACAGACAAAATGCAATACCTGGCTTGACAGAATGTAATTTTTAATATCTTCCCTTCACCTGACCTTTTGTTGAATACCAACCCATTTTACAGTGCTCCACAATACATTTCAGTCCTGCCTGTATACTTCTGAGGCTTTCATTCAACAAACACCTTGAAGCTGGGTCAAGCCAACACCTCCATCATGAAGTAGTCCTGCCCTTTTCCTGCTCCGGCTACACATTCTCCCCCACTGCCGCCCTTCCTTTTTCAGTGGCACAAGCATTGCAATGGCCATGTGATAAGCAACTTCCCCACATCACCAAACTGTCCATTTTTTTAGCTGGCTCCATTCCAGTTCTCCACACTCCACTTCTGCCAGCACAAGGAAGCGCATGGAAGCAGCCAAAGCAAGGGGTAAGGCATTGCTCACTTTGTAATAGCTTAAAATATCTGTTAAATTACAGCCTGAGAGCCTAGGAGCCTGCACAGTCCCTGTGCACCTTCCCATCCCCATCCCTGCCACCTGTGGGACACAAAGGCATTGGAGCTTATAGACATCAGTTTCTGAGCAGATGTACCTCCAGAGCCTCTTGGCATCAGCACCCTCCTTTTCAGCAGGGAGTTCACAAGAAGCGAAGTTTTGCATGGACTGAGCACCATCACCCCGTTAAAAGGGGCCACTTCTCCTGCCCCTCACTGTGCCAGCCCCTCGGCTGCAAGCACCTGATTATGGTGCCGGCACAGCCTCATCCAGCCTCACCGGGGGCCACGCGGCTGCTGTAACCCTCTCGCCTGTCAGGAGGCTCAGGTCTCCTGTATCGGCGCCCACTTGCCACCCGCCAGCACCAGCCAGCCTGCCCTGTCACCGGCCAACAGCAGTGGCAGGCTGGAGCAGGGGGAGACCTGGCACTGCCACCTCAAAAAACTCCCAGAATGGGAACCCTACACCATGGGTCCCAGCTGGAACTAGTCCTGTTTTAATAGGTTTCCACTTTTTAATAGGTTTCCATTGCCTGGAGTCTTTGGTCTTCGGTACTAAACATGTCGTGCTGCCCCGAGATCTCTGCTCCAGCCCTTTCCCACCCCCTGGCCATGCTAGAGATTTTAAACCCCTTCCATGGCACTCACAGCATGCAGAAATCTTCTTGAGCCTTGGAGCCCTATCTCCAGCTGTCTGACAAATGCATGTAGGCTCCCGCCCTACTCCATCAACCGCAGGAATGTGACACCCTCCCAAAATCAATATGACTGAAAGAGAGATCGGATGCTTCCATTTTACAAAGCCCTTCTAATAACAGGCCCTTTGCTTTTGCCAGGGCAGACACACGACCACAGGGAAGAGGACAGCAAAGCTACGTACACAAACACTCCTCCAGCGAACACAAGGAAGTCTCCCTCGGTGATCCAGCGCAGCCTGGTTTTGCTGGCGAGGAGGTGAGGCACTCTCGGAAGCGCTCCCGGAGGCCATCCCCGCAGGTGACGCTGCAGGGGCTCCAGGGCTGCCACGGGCTCCACGTTTCTGCAAATACACAAGCTCACAGCAATGAGGAACGCGTCTGCCTCCTTACCTTAAAAGACACAAGCACATGTCTTCCCTTATTTAAGAAAACCAGCAATAAATAACCAAACAATGCAACTGGCAACACCAAAGTGCAAGAAGCTTCCAGGGACCTGCTCCTGTTCCCATCAGAGTCTGATGCAACGCTCCCACTTCTTTTTTTCCCTTTTTTCACTCCAGTGCCAGCCAGCAACACAGTGGTCAGTTAACCGAGGCTGGCAGGACCTGCCTGGAACAACAGCAAATGGAAATTAATCCACAAATCTTTGGAACGGGTTCGTAATTTATCTATTAATCCAATTCCTGCCTGACAAATAGTGCTTTTAGAGCAGGATAACTCCATTGACTTAAGTGTAGTTACTCCTGATTTATATGATTGTGAAAGGAGGATAAGCCTACAAGGCCTAATGAAACAGCAATATTGGTTTTTCTCTTTATTATCTTCTCAGCACACAAACGTGTTATTGAATCATTCATTTGACAAGCTTACAGGTCCCTATTGTTTTATTGCTTATGGTTAGGCAATTAACTCAAGATGAAATTTTGCAGGTTTATTTATTTATTTTAAGTGGAGGCAGGCTCAGATTCTAATGCTACCTCAAATATTATCATTTTTTAATATGTCATGAAATCCCTCTTTTGCTTAGACAACATCCTCATCCAGTGTTCAACGCTCAAACTTTACAGCAGCGAGAGCCCAAAGAGAAAAAGGGACCGTTCCTGCTATATCTGACAGCTGTGACATGGAAGCAGGACCGCAACTTTAAATTCCAAACCAATGCACGAGTCCAGGTGCAACCTTTAAGGACAGATACCCTGGGGACCCTCCTATGGGTCAGTTGACTCAGGGACCTGGCTTTGAAATGTGCCAGAAAGAAAAACAACAGACCACTTACTCTCACCGCTCACAGATGAAGTGGAAAATCAGCTAAATCACAAAATGTAGGTTAGATTTGCTAAAGTTTGCTCTTTTAGATAATTTACGGTGCTGCTACTGCCAACACAGGTCACAATCTTTAATTTTCTTACACCATTGCTTTGCTGCTAGCATGCCACCGACCTCCTGATCAGTGAACAATTTATGATGTTAAAGGACTGGACAGTGCTGCGTGACTGGAAATGGCTTTATGATTTCATGTTATATTGGTTGCTGTATTGTTCATAGTGTGTTATTATTTTTAAAAGTCTCAAACAAAAATAAATACAGCTGTGTTTTAATAAACATGAAATTTTAACTGCTTTGGGCCCTGTCCTACACATTTTTGTGAGCATGCCAGTATGAATAATGTTACTGCGAGCAGCATAACAGAACCAGCGGGGCTGCTCTCCTGCATGCAGGTACTCACCTGTATTGCAGGATGAGGCCCGGAGGTTTTGAGCTTACATTTACAAGGCTGCAAAGCGTGTGTGGGCACATACTCACGTACATCTGCGTGCATGCATGTTCAAGTACGTCTGCCTTGCCTAATGCAGACTAGAGATGGGCATGGCGAGACACTCCAGTGATGCTGCGGTTTTAAGCCCACAGAACGCCAAGTGACCTCCGCGGCTATTTGCCACTGACTCTAACACAATATCGCAATATCCATGATCCCAGGCTCTCTTTCACTTTGTGCTCTTTGTGCACCTCTCTGCTTTCACCCCTCTGTCTCTGGAGCTGGAGAGCTGCTACAACAGAGGAGAAGAGCCCAGGGGCAGGCTGAGCTTTCACACTCCTCCTCCAGTTTGCAGCCGTGCCAGTTCCCAGTAAAGTGCGAAATGGAGCAAGACTGGATGGTGTGTGGAGTTGGGAGGGAAGTGAGGCAGAGGATGCCAAGGAGGGGGGAACTGGGGAAGTTTGTTGGGGTAAAGCGTCCCTCAAAGGCACAGACCCTGGACAGTTGCAAAATCACATCAGCTAGAGAGCAGAGCTATTAGTGAGGGCAGCAAGAAAAATGTCCATAATCAATAGTCAGTCGAGGGCCCACTGATCCCTCTTCCAAAAGACTTCATAGTATCACAGTATTTGGGGATCTCACGACACTTTTCTTCATATCAGTATCATTAAAGACTCCAGCAGTGTCCCTCATCACTGGCAGAAGGAGGTAGGCTAGCTGCAGAAGCACCCATGTCCTCAAAAACTACTTTATATGAGCAGCTTGGTGAGTCCCTGCCATAATTTCCAGTGCGTGAGCTAGCTCATTTCTCTCTCTCCACGTTCCCTGCTCGTTTAAACTTCTGTTAATTACAGTCAGATATAGAGCCAGACCCAGAAAGGTTCTGGTTGCCTCCAGTGCTAACAGTGATGAGAGTGGAGGGTGCTCAGCAGCCTCCGCATTGATGCCTGTGGGCTTCAACATACAAGAACATTTAGGATGACTAATTTTCTAACTTTGAGGTCAAACCTATGATGTGCCCATTGCTCCGCGGCACTTTTCACTGACTTCAGCTTCAGCTGAGGGCACAGATTTCCTTAGCAAAAACACTTGGCATCCATAGCTTTGGGGCTAAGAATATGCACCTTAAGCAGCAGGAGAGCAGGAAATGCTCCAGCTCCCATGAAAGACCGGAGATTTAAACTCCTGCAACTTGCTCTGCAACCTCCTGCAATTACCAGAACGTAAAAGAAAATGAAGCATAGTTTATTCTCCCCCAAGGAAATGAAATTATTAACCTCCATTTAAGATAAACAGATCCAAAGCGCCAGGGGAAAAAACAGAAGGTATGCACTGCAAACTAGCTCTAATAAGTGTGAATTTTTTCACATACAATTGAGAAATCAATTATCAACGTGAAGACATCTAACTGATGAGTTAGTTTGAAATAGCTGACAGTTGGCAGATCTGCCAACATGAAAGATAAATGCAATTAACTGTGTTAATTGTTGCTCTGCATGAATATCTCCCCTCAAATTTCTGTGTTTGTAAGACTTTGAGCATGCAGTGCTATCCAATGGTGCAGTCAGCGAGGGATGCTCAGCATCATCCTTCCAGCCTGACACACGTGATAGATAGTCCTAAGCACTTCAACAAGACCAGCGATATGGGACAAAATCACTAATTATTTCCAGGCTCATGTAAACGCCTACGCTAGCCTAGGGGATTGCAGGGTATTGTGGAAGTTGAGATCAGTTTTTAGGTCCTGAGATTGGCTGTACACACGTTACATATTGGTGTTTGGATAAGACCTGGGAAAACACCCTTCTCACCCGTTCCATGTTTCTCCGTTTCCATGGAAATCAAGCCTGGGTGCACTGAAATGGTGGCATGCTCCAACAGGTTACTACTTCGGACAACGAAAGGAGGAGGATCCCTTCAAAGGAAGAAAACCTAGGCTCTGCCTGGGCAAATTACAGTCTTTTCCCCACAAACAGGCATCTTTAAGAATTGCAGAGGCACAGCCTAAAATTTTTTTTTCAGAAGCTAAGAGCTATCCCAGTGAGTCTGTAACACCCAATTTATTCCTAAAACGTTGGGGGTGTGGAGAGGAAGCATTCACTGACACAGGAGAAGTGGATGGGGCACAAACCAGCCCTGGCATACCCGGATCCCCTGCATCCACCCGTTTCCAAATAAATGCAAGCCAGGTACAGATTCAGACAATAGAGCTAATTGGTACCCAGATTTTCCTACAGATAGGCTGGTCTGATTCATACAGCCTTACTCAGAGAGCAAGAATTTGATGAAAGTTGTATATCCCTACCTGACCCCTAGATACTCCACTTACTCCTCTCCTCCCTTACTGACCACTTTTCCCTTCAGAAGGTCTTCCCCTACCTTCTTCTTTCCCTTTGCTGGCAACAGCTGCATTTCTTATGCCCTGCTGACCTCCCGATAGCTTTTTTTTGACAATTAGCAAAAGCCAAATGAACAAAATTCATCCCTGCTGTCGGCAACTGCAAGAGACTTCACCGGGAGTCACACCAAAGTTGAAACTGGTCTCCGGAGTATAACTAAGAACTGTAAAAGAAAGTTAATTAGCACCAGAAATATGAAGAAAATATGCCCATTTCTATGCTGTAGCATTACTGATTAATTTTATCAGTCTCATCCTGAATGTTTCAAGTGGGATACAGGCTAGGACACAGAACATCCTCCTAAGTAGTGCAGAAGTCTCACTGCTGGGGACGCTTAAATCCCAGATGAGCAAAGTACAGGATAAAATGTTGAAATGAATGAGCCTGCAATGCGTCTGTTGCTGGGTAAGATGATCTAACAGAGTTTCCTACCTCAGACATTCAAATAATCCTGTCAAACACAGGGGAAAAATTATCTGCATGACTCTCTCTAAGTCACCTGTGTGAAACAGTTAACACCCCACTGAGATGAATGAAGTGACTCACATCTCGCTGTTATTTTTTTACAGGTTCTCCAGCTGGAGTCTACAGAAAGCTGCATTAAGTGCTGGCTCACATTTAATAGATGTATTCCCCACCTTTAATAGATCTATTCATAGTCTTAGATAGCTCAAGCTTTTTTGCGACACTCATTCTGTAGCTGATGGCTTGGGCTGGAAGAGCTGCTGTCCTGGCCCACTCAGGGCCACCGGGAGCCTTCTCCTTCCTACTCCAGACACAAGCCAGATTCCTGTTCCACAGGCTGGACTAAACCTGTCTGGGATGAGGAGTAAAGAGCAGGATTGACAAAGGGTCAGGAATATAACTGATGCCCAATCTATGGAAAAAGGGTGTGGCAAAATAATCTTCTTTTATCTCATCCTCTGTGGTTTGGATGAAGATAATTTTAATGATTTAGGGGCTTTGATCTTTTACAAGACGGTATCTCTGCTTCATAATAATAGAGCATATGCTAAATGAAGTAAGAACTGGCTGAGTGACAGATTTGATATGCAATTGTCAACAGAAAACCATCACCGAGTGGGAATGCATTTGGAGAGATTCCAAAGGGATTAGTATAAGGCTCAGTGCTGTACAATGCTTGCCTAGTTGACACGAAAATAAATATAAAACCATTACTGAGAAAATATGTCACTCCTGTGATGACATAAGTAGATAGTGCAGTTGTATGGAGCAACATAGGTTACTTGCTAAGTTAGGATAACTCAAGCAAAGTAGATTGTAAATCAGGAAAATGTAAAACATAGGAAGAAGGAATACAAATTGTACCTGCAGGATGGTAGACTACATATTGAAAGGTCATATGCAAAAACACATCAAGAGGAGTTTACACGGTAAAAGTTATGGCAAAATTAGCTAATGCAATCGGTGGAAATTAAAGCAGAGGAGCAGTAAGTAGCTGCTCAAGGGGCATCGGTGAGGAGGACGTCAGAACACAGCACCCAAAGCTGGTAATCCTGTCATCAAATAAAAGCATTGTTTAAAAAAATGGAAATGGAGCCAAAAAGAGCCAGAAAATTAATCAAATCCTGAACAAAATACCTTCCAACTAAAGACTTAATCTTTCAGTTTATTAAAAAGAACACTGAGATTATCTGGAAGATCTGAGATGATCTGGATGTGCAAATGCCTTCATGGGGGAAGACAGGATAGCAAACAGCTGTCTCCTCTAGCAGAGAGCAGCAGAGTAAGAGCCAGTTACTAAAGGATGAAGCTGGATAAGCTTTAGTTATGAAACACACAGAGTTTCCCTTTTAAAAAAAAAAAATCAGAGCAGAGTATTGAGAAAAATTACCAGAAGGGTCTCTGTTTTGTGGTGCCTTCAGCAAAAGACTGGATAACTCTCCGGAGGATAAGTGGCAGTCAAATGCAAAGACTAGTTGTGGGACTCAACACCAGGGTAACTGGATGAAAAGTGATGGCCCATGCTGCACAGGAGCCCAGATTAGAGGATTTATCACCTCTCCTTGCCTTAAACTGAGTGAGTTCAGGAAGTCCAAAGCAGAAAATAAGTGACTTGTGGTGAGGCGCCTGTTGTGCAGCAGCCGCATGTTTTACATGAAGAGCTATCAGGGATCCGGGTCTATACACAGTGCCCTGCAGCAAGGCGAGAGACACTCCCAAGCCCAGGAGAGGGCTTTCCGAAACAGCCGGGAGGCAGACGGCCATCACAGGCAGCGCAGGTTCACTCTGCCTGTCGTGGCTTCAGGCTGATGCGCCCCTCCCAGAACACCCTGCTCCTTTCAAACACTGCCTGCGGGCTTTGAAGTCTCGCAGATACAGGCACGAAGTCAGATGTGCTGCAGCCTAATTAATTTCAGGTTGACATTTTATTTACAGCTACGCAGTGTGGTTTTGCTTTCATCGGCTTTGTAGATTTGACACATCTAACTTGGCAGCTACTGACTTAACTCTGTTCTTCACAGGCATAGCCTGATTCTTTCGACTGCAGTTGTAAGGATGGTGCTATCGGGGAACACAAGGAAACAAAGCAGATTGCAGGGAGTCATTGCTTAAGGTGGATGTCATCAATTAAAACATTCAAATATTGGGCACAGAAACATATCTATGTCATATCCTAGGTATTCATCTGTCAGGGTAATTATCTAGATGGCATCAGTGTAACATACCACCCAAGCACAGAGGAAGAATTAGAATTCTCTCTTCCTTTTTCCTTGAGAATTATCTCCATTACGAAAATAATATGCTTTCATTTTTAGATAGACTTTCTTATGCCAGAGGAAGAGAGAGAGTGCCAACAGAGAATGCAGATGGGAAGTTAAGATGAAGAGAAGAACTACGTACCAAGTTTGGCATATGGTGAAAATAGAGGTCATTTTTAGTACAGAGTGTTAATTAAAGAGCTAACAGTTTTAGAATTTATGAAATAGTACAAAGTAAGACCACATGACACTAGGAACCTAATTAAGGTAAGCTGTGTCTGGACTGTGTGCTATGGAGCATGTCCTACACTCCTGGTCTCCTGATGACCCCGCTCAGAGACCTGCCCGTGAAGCGCAATGACCCTTTTTTGGCTCGAGTTCCTGCACTTCCTTTTCAGAGAGACCAGGGTGGGGAGGTGTAGAAAACGGTGTACATCTCAAACCTTTCAACCCAAATTCTTTGAAGTGTTTAAATGGGAAAGACTAATTCATTACATATGGACACAAGCCTGCTCCAAATGAGAACATTTATTTTTCCGTTCCAGGGTGTAGGCAACACAACCTAACCCAACAGAACCCCAATTCCCTCGTGCACATACAGCCCATCCCTCACTGTGGTTGCCTTCCACAAATGAGGGATGAGAAGGACATTTGTCTCGTCTGCTTCCTCTGCCACACTACTGTGATTTGTAGAATCTGCCAAACCACGGACTGCCACCTCTGAAGCTACATCTGCATAAGATGTATAGATATAAATAGAATGTATAGATATTCCTTAAACAGGGCTGAGGAACGGGCTCAAGCTCTGTCTTGTGATCATACTTAACTGTGATCACTCCTTAACCATGATCAGTCATACTCCTGGACATGGTCCTTCTGCCAACCAGGACTCTCCCAGACCATGCCTGGTCATGGCCCAAAGGACTATATGGACCACAGACTGTCCCTAGTTGGCAGTTTGTATGATTCTGACCTTTTCTGGGAGGAAAAGTTTAGCTATACGAATGTGACCCATGATCTGCCAGGTGGCCTCATGGGTCAGAAAATGCACCCTGGTCTGTTTTAAGCAGCAACAGAGACATGTCTTGAAAGGCTGCTTGAAAAACCTGCAAGCTGTCCAAGTGACATGACAGCGTCTTTTGCTATGGCCAAATCCTGATTTGTCTCACCAAAATTTGTGTATCTATCTAACAGGTAGGATTCTCAGCTCCAACAGCAAATGGGCTAGAGAAAAAGACACCCAGGTGAGGATTCAGCCCGTGTATCTTCTATACCCATGAATCACCCTTGTGAGATGCCTGTCTCTCTCAACTAAAAAGCTAGACAACTACTTAATGTTGGACCCTCGGCTTTTAGACACTTAAATGCAGGTAAGACTAATCCTACCTTTAGTGTCTCCAATGGGCCAGATCTACTGCAGTAGCTTCTTACCTCACTGAGAAGGCCAAGTTTCAGTTTTACCCAGACTAGATAGATACATCATTCAGAATGCCCCAAACGGTTTTGGTTGGTAGTGTTAACTTCGTGCAGTTTTAAGCTTACCACAGTGGCATTTGCTACCAAATGTCCTTGTGTATGCACATAACAGTCTACTCCATCTTGTTCCCATCTACATATGACATTACAACTATTTTGTCTGGTGCAGGAGACCCAAAAAGTAGCTATTCAATAGCTACTGGGAAGAGTGCCGATTTTGGCTAAAAGAGGAAAAACATCAATACAAACCCATATTCCTTTGGATCATCATACACTCCTTAACTCTTGTTGGGAAATGGCTTCGGTTTGAGAAATTAAAGAGATCAAAGCAGTATTTGTTCTTCCCCACATCAAACAAAGTACAGTTAAATTCTGTCCTGTTGTCTCCTGGGTGAAGGGTGTTTTCATACAGCCAAGTTGTTCTTTGACTAGGATGCTTGAGAGCCTCTTTATAGACAACAATTTTTCCGCTGATAGTAGTGCACGGTGGAGAGACTACGAAGACCTGAACCAAAGTTTTGCATGTTGCTTCTGGTGCCACAACCAGTCTGTATCCAAATTTGTGGAGGAGATCTATGGGTCCTATGGAGGCAATGACAGAATGTGTTTCTAATGATTTCAGTAACACAGTGATGTATGCTTCTTGACCAACAGGTGGGCAATCAAACTCTACCCACTGGGACCTAGAGAGCGGGATTCCTTTGCTTGTTCTGATGCCCAGAGTCTCATCAGAGCTTACTCTTCCAAATTCATAAAGGGTGCTGGTGAATATCACATCCAGTGAAACCACTGTCTCGTTCATGGCACACAACTGCTCATTTGTAAAAAGTCCAACCTGAAGGGAGCTCCCAACCACCTCTGAACTCTTGTTCAAATCAATGTGAAATACAGGCCATTCCACACGGAGGGTGGGCATGCTTCTGCTCCACTGGGCAGCACTGCTGTTACTGCTGGGAGAGACCATTCTGAACAAGAAGTCCCCAGCACTCTTGAAATGGAAACACTCAAACTCTACCATCCCCTGGGACTGATTTGCTGGAAGCTGTTTTCTTGCAATTATCTCGTTGGTGCTGGCATCCAGCAATAGGATGGACAGATGCTCTGCTGTCACATTACCACCACTATAGAACTGATATTCCACAGACACTGTGTCATTGCTGAAGGCTACATGACCTGGGTGCTCCAACAGGAGATACTCCACTTCGCCGAGAACTGAAAGGAAAACAGTTTCACAATAGTATTAAGAACCAAAGAAACAACAGATTGTTTATCTACTTTATGGAAGAAAACAAAGATTTATAAAGTGGATATTTAAGAAGTGGTTCTCAAACTTTTTAAAGTGAATCAGTTCACAAAAAAACCCCAAAGGTCCTAGCTATAGCAATTAAAGCTCACCACCTCTCCTTTGTGCAGGCACGTGGTTTGGAGCAGCTCAAAGTCCACTGCAGTAACATGTTCAGGAAGGTTAAAAACAAGGTTTAAAAAAAAAAACCCACAAACCCACAACCCAAAAGATTTACAGAAAACTTTATTAGGATAGATTCTCAAACTTCTCAACTTCTTCCACTTACAGATTCTTGAAGTCCACTTCATGGTGGCCAGCTGTTGTTCTACTTACTTTAGCTATAATTTAGCAAAAAAAGGACAGTAGTTTCTTAATACAGAAACATGAAAAATGTCCCTCAAATTAAATAAAATAGGAAGTCTGCATGATGCTTTTTGAAGCCTCTTCTCTTGCTCTGTCTTATGAATCTTTCATTTTGCTCATTTGCATCACAGAGACACTTGAGTGAAAGAGCTGAAAATAACAGTGATGGTGACTGCAGCACTTTTCTCGTCTCAGATGTGGTGCAACATGTCTAAATGACATCATTTCATTATAAATGGCGCAGTCTTTTCAAATGCACTTCTTGTATGACCATGTTTGTGCAAGTTGCCAAATTATCCTGAGACGTGCTGTAACTAGTGGGGATAGGTGATATCTAAAACAATGGATTGGGAAGATCACATTTCCGTTCTCAGCTCAGCTAGCTTTTCTGCAGTGCTCGAAACTTAAGGATTTCAGACATAGAAAGGTTATCTGAAAAATGGGAACTGCATACATCTATTCCAGATACAGAATGTGCTGTGAGACATCTTTATTTAATTAATCGTCTGGGAAAAGGCTTCTGAGTCTTGGATGGAAGGTGCTACGGAAGTGTAAAACTTCAGTTAAAGCAATCTTTTCATAAGTAGTATCAACTAACAATACTTTGACTTGTTAAATCCGTTACACATGTCTTAAGATTGCCTCAAAGAAAGCTGTGCTGGAAAAACACTGCAACTGCCAAGGCAAGCACTCAGCAGTCAGGAGTAGCAGGACTCATCTCACATAATATTAGACGCCTACCACTCTAAGCTTCAATTTGAGTTAGTCACCTTGGATTCACTTTCTTGTCAGCAGGGAAAATCTTCAGGAAGAAATACATCTGACCAGCCACAGACATTTACATCAGGGTGAGGTGCAGTGTGCACTAGAAGAGCCAGCTCTTCTCACCAGCTATAACACATCCTTAAAATAACCAGCTCCAACCACATCCATAAAGTCCAAATGAAGGTGGCAGGCACAGCCTTACACATATAAATCATGCATATACTCTTACATATATGTACTATAACTCAGTCTTTAATTTGCATTTCCACAAGACGCTGCTTCATTTGGCAGATGGATGGTGCTCGTTACCAGAGGGCTCTTTTGTTCTCATTCTTCCATGGGTGGTCCCATGTATTATTGACTGCACACCATCCAAAATCCATCCTGATAATACAGAATTATTCATTTCCCCCATGGACTCTTCTATTGTGCTCTTATCATAGTATATTAGTGCATTAGAAATATTAATGAGTTTATCCTTCCAATATCCCCGAAAGATGAGAGGATGTCACTATTCTTGTTTAGTGTGTTAGGAACCAAGGCACAAAGGTGAAAACTGTCAAATATCAACTAATTGTGGATATTTAAGAAATGCAGGACCTGATTTTAAATACAATGGTCCTTCAGACATCCAAAGCAGGATCTCATTGATCCCAGCTGTGGTGAGCACATGGCACCCCAGCAAACCTGATCTCAACTCAGACACTCAGAGAGTAAGAAACAGACCCTGAATGCCTGTGAAAAATGGCTCTCTATGAATTACCCAGCAACACATTCTCCTTGTTCTTCATGTTTTGGTTCTGTCATCTGTGCCTGCCCATATTTTCCAGCCCTGTTCCTACCATCACCTACTGTCAATATCTCTTGGGTACTATCCTAACTCCATTACCATTACCATGGTTCTCCAAACTCCTGCCCTTGCCTCTTTGCCTTATAGCTCTTCTACCTTCTCCCATTCCTTGGGCCTGCAACTAACTCCAGCAAGTTCTCACATTTTTTGCTCACTGCTAGCATGACAGCAGAGAGCACAGGACAAGCAACTCTAGTGCCCAATATTACAAATGCGGGGGAGCTCTGCTGCCCTACGCTGGAGCACGGACAGTATTGTGCAGGGCTGGCAAGAGGAGCAAGCGGGAGTTGGGGCACACTCGACCCTTCAGAGAACTTCATCACTAACTCATCTGCAAGGACTTAGATCTGGACCAAGTCTGGGCAAATCTTCATAAGGACAGCAGAAAGCATGTCCCAGGCCACCGTGAGCACTCTAACAAACATGAAGTTCCCACAGCTGCGTTAGAGTTTCCCAGTGAAACGGTTGCGAGTTGCTGGGTTTTTGTTTCTTTGCATCATTTTGCCCATGTTCATTTCTCTACAAGGAAATTGGCTAGATTCAACTTAGCTGAAACATTTTAAGGGAAAAAGAAATCAGACCCTGGCAAAAACCCAGCATGAAACATTTCAACTCCAAGCTTTAAACTTACAGCAAAAACATTCAAGTGATAGTAATGAAAAGCATTGAAGTTTGTTACCTACTGCTCTACTGTCCTTACTCTCTTTTACGACTGTCTTGACTCTCTTGCACTATTTTTTATTTGGTATGGTTCAGACGAGAAGAATTAACATCATTGTGTATGTGTGTGGGAGGACTGGAGAGAGACCAGGGGACTGCCATGTAGCTCCCATCAACCCTAATGCAGATCACTTGGGAAGTGAGGACAGCGAACATTACTGGAGGGTGCTGTTACAGCATTGCACAACTCTGGCTGGTGCACCCCAGCTCACAGCATCCTTTGCCCCATCTTTGGTTAATAACATAATAACTTTGCACTCTTGGACAGCCCACATCATAGCCGTTTTTCACGATGCTCCAAAAGGCACCAGTCAGAAGTAGCCAGCCTCCACTGCAAGCTCCTTCAGCTGCCCTCCAGCCTACTGTGCGCGCATGACTGTGTCACATGCCAAAACTTGGTCCCAGTTGTTTGGACAGCCAGTCAGGGGCAGCTTTCAATGCATTTGTATATTTTTGGTTGTCATTACAATGGTCTCCCATTGCATGTGGCCTGGCTGTGGCGCCAACAACTGTCAGAGGAGCCTTTGCAAGAACTCACGCTTAGAAAGATCAAAAGGAAAATACTTGTTTTCACTGAAGAGCAAGAAGAATTATGAGGGTGCTATTCTGATATTTATTTATTTTTAATTGTGTTTAAGCCAACTTGGGTTGTGCTGTTGGCTTGCCAGCCACCAGTAGCACAGAGCTAAAAAGAACAAACACATCAGAAAAACTGATAAGAAATTAGAATACTGTTTTGTTGTATGTTAGGGCTTTTTTTAGCATTACAGTAATTTTCCAGAGCATACTGGATCATTTAAAGAATAGTCTTGCTCTGAAACAGAGAAGTATGAGTGAAATAGTTATCTAAAAACTATGTACACATGTGATACTCAAAGATGTGTATATGCAGAACTGTTTGGAGGTAATTTTCTGAATTATGGACTACTCTTTAACTGGAAATAAGGCAAAAGATGATGCACTGAAGTTTGCAGCAGAGGTTTAGCTCTTCAACTGCACCTTGTAAGTACCTACTGTGCCACGCTCTATAAAGTTCAGGAACAATAGCTTTTACCTCTGAGTCAACTAGTCGTGAACGCCTACAGGACTGGCTCACCAAGAACCAGTGGATATTGCAGTCATTCACCTCACTTCTTGGGTTAAGTGAATTTAATACTTATCTTCACTGTGTTCCCCACTCAGTGCAGTGTTCCTAACTTGGCTATTTAACTTTGTCTTATTAAAAGAAGAAGTGGTACTAAAAGCCATAGACAAGTGTCTCCACTTCTACTGGAATTAAGTTCATCTAAAAGATGGCAATCCTAGGTTCTTTACACCTTCTAGTGATCCCTTGTTCTAGAGCAGAGATGGAGCAAGCACAGAGGCCTGAGTATCTGAGCATACTTAGCATTCAGTCATTACCTATAATCAGATTTTTCTCACTCATGCAAGGAGAGAAAACTGCATACATTTTTGGTCCCTTTCTCTCCTTTGTAAGGCAACTTCAGCTGTTTGGTGTGTGAACTACCTGCTACCACAGCTCATTCCATAAGCAGGGACTAACAAAGCTTTTTCCATTTTTTCCATGCTATAGACATTTCAGCAGTGCATGCATTAACCTTTAGCATGGTTTGACAATGTACTGCAGCTGTCAGACAACACCTGCTTTTAAATTAGGAATGTAATTTTCAAAAACATATGTGTTATTTAGGAATTAAGAGTCCCATTTTCAAAATTTCTAATTCACTGTGCAATAAGGAATTAATTCCCTTCGCAAATCTACCTCCTACTTAGTACAGTCTTGGAAAAGACGCATAGGATGCCCCTCAGCTTGTAGACATCTTATAGTTGTCTAACTTGAACTTAGATGTCTAACCTCCCTCCTTGGCAGCTGATGGTGAGAAGGAGGTGCTTTCTCATTCCACACATCTCAGATTGCAGATGGGTTGGAGCTGCTTTCAATATGTGCTGATTTGTGCGTGGGCTACTCAAACGAGACTGATTGCCTCTGACTAGCTGCCTAATTTTACATGACTAAAATTGAATGAGTATGAATACCATCCTTTGGCTTCTTATATGGTCAGAGGAAAGAACATCTCTGTTGTTCTCTAAGTGGCAGCTTAGGTCCATCAGACGGGGGCTCACTCAGTCATAGGAGGTTGCCTGTACTGTAGATGCTTACATCTCAGCCAACCACCACACGTTCCTTTTATAGTTAATGGAGAGAAACAGGTAGCTGTATGGCACAGTTCCGCCCATCCTGGTATGGATACCTAAAATAGGTCTATCTTTCATGATGTTCATTATATATTATGAAATATGATTCTTTCAAGAGAGCAGAGTTCCAGTTATTGCTTCTAACACAGCCAGTCCCTCAATGATGCCCATGGAAATCTGTTCCTTTATCTAGTTCATTTCTCTGAGCAAATTTACAGCAGAAAAGGTTCCTGCCACTCTGATCTAAAGAGGCAGTTTATGCAAGCTGCATTTGCCACCTAAATATTGCATAAGATCTAGACTACATTCTGTGCATATCAGTGGTGGTTTCTGTGGCATCTGATTTCAACAGATCACCTGGAAACAGCACCATCCAAAACCATCTTGTGAATACACATCTCACAGTTTTCCCTTGATAGCTCTAATACTCACCATAGTCACAGAGCACTACTAACAATAGATTTGAAAAATCTTTCAACATCTGTTTCATTCTGACCAGTGAGATCCCAGGCCCTTTTACTCCTCATGTCCTTCTTCAGCTCTGAAGTGCAGGCACTTTTTTCCAAGAACACCTGGAAGTTAAAAAATTACAGCTGTGTTGACTTTGCTTCATAGAATACAAGAAGGAAGACATCCCACTAATAAGTAAAAAAAATACACTATTAATCAACACTTTTCTCCCATTTACTTAACAATTACTAATACTGTATCAATGGATCTGAATAAGCACAACTACAATTCACGGTACAATAAATTTTCCCTCCTGAAATGTCAGCTCCTGAGCCAGAACAACAAAGACAGGTCACAACAATTTACCTTTGCACTGCAGTAACTGCTGCTGTGCATTCTTATATTAAGATCAAGACTCATGATAGTGAAATAACAAGTATTTTACACAAAATGTAACTCTGACCTCAGCACATATCAATATTGGAGATTTATTGCTGCTACACAATTCATATCACTTACTGTCAACTGCTTTCAAGCATGAAGGAGACTCAGTAGAAAAATAACATTTTGGTCCTCAAACTGCCCTGTTGTTCAGGTCTAGTAATATATTTAGTTATCTTACTAGATTTATAAAAGATCTATAACTGTCTTTTATGTCATTCAGACTGATTAGATGGAGAAGGTGCTAACTTCCAATTTTTTTTCCATCATTTTTTAAGTTTACATTCTTTGCAGCCTTGGTTAAGCCAACAAAAAACAGTTCCTTTTGGCAAGTTTCACAGTTTTATGTCCATGTGCTTTAAACTAGTCTTTATGAGTCTCATAACAATCACATAAAACAGGTTGAAAGCACAATGATAGCAGCAAAACCAACAGTTTGCTTCAGAAACAGAAGCAGGGGAGAATCTAAAAAGAGACGATCTAGCTCAAGGGAACCATTCTCAAAATACAAGAATTGCTCTTTTGTATTGCATAGGAGTGCCAGCAAGTCAGTCTTACTGTGCTCACCGTCATGCAAACATGCAAGAAAGTTCTTGTTCCATAAAGTTTACAACGTAATTTTATGAGCGAAATCTGGCACTGGAGCAGGCAGAAGTTAGGAGCAAACAAAACTGCGGAGCGTAAAGGTAAAACATAGGAGCCAGGTACAGCAAAGATCAGGTACGTCTTTAGGAATTACAAATGAGATATTTCAACAATTACATTGCTAGACTTGTTGAACTAAGAGACAGCAGACGTGTTACTTGAAAGCTTTTTAAACTGTTCTCTGTGCCAAGTGGCTAGAGAGAATAATTTCTAAGACTAACAGCATGGCTTTGCTCAGTAAAAGCCCATTACAATAATAGCTGTACATATCTGAAGGGAATAATCATCATCCGGCCCACGAACTTGACAAGGCTCCAGAAAGAATTAGATAGGGACAGTGATACCGCCACCACCCACAATTTCACTTGATATGCCGTAAATTACAGGAAGACAAACCTTATGCCTCAAGACAGGGGCGGGCTGCTAGCAGAGGGCGGTGGAGAGCCACCCTGCCTCCCGGGGCAGCCGCTCCGTAACTGCCCGCGGCTACCGGCAGCAGGCACGGCATCGCATCGGGGACATAATTCTTTTCATGTATCATTATCGATCATTAATCGGTTAATCGAAACAAAGAATCAAAGTGGGCCAAGGAAGAAAAAGCAGGTTTCATTTAAAAAAAAATAATTGCGATAGATGCCTTGGTCTCTAGCATAACTGCTCAAGGAAAACAGCAGAAGTTATGTGGCATTGCTGTAAACTCTTCTGAAATAAAGAGGGGAAAAAATGCTTTGTGGGCCACAACCATGCTTGTGCTGGATGATTTAACAGGTCTTTTCCATTTCTAGCTTTCCTAGCTGTGTATTTTTCAAATGGCTTTTACAAATACTTCTTTCAGAGAGTCACACACTGATAGGTGAAATTCAAATAATCCTAATCTCGGTCTAATGAGCGACACACTGCAGAGAGGAAATGAAGCTATGGAAGGGAGAATAAATCCTCGGGAAGAAAGAAAAAAGCCTGCATGGGAGAACACTCTCAGTCAAGATAGTCACCTTGCATCTTCATTAGTGCGTGTCAGCCCGACCCAGGCAAAAGCAGCGTGGTTCATGAGACAGGGCGCCAGCGGGAGGCACAGGAGACCCGACTTCTGTTCCTATTCCTGCCATCACCAGGCATACGATGTCAGCAAACTGCAGCATTAATCTGCTCCCCTCTTTCCCACCCCATCTCTCCTGTTCTGTTTTTATAGTACAGATTTTTCAGGACAGAGACTCTTTCTAGCCAAGCCCACGGATGGAGCCCAGCGCCAGGGCCCTTGGGCGTTTCGGTAACGCCGACCATTCGTCAGACCAAAACCTCCTTCCCTCTCACCCTTCCCTCTGTGTTATCTTGGCTCACTTGGGAAAAGACTCCAGCATGCAGCGCAGGCAACACCCAGGCTAGAACTGGAGTATTTGTAATGGTACCAAAACTAACTTCCAATTAGTGAGATCAGGTACCTCTGGAAGCCTAGCCCGGGGCTACGGCACCCTCCGCAAGCCTCTGCTGTCACTGAGCCCTCCCACCTCACATACAGCTACTTTAGGCTACCAGCTGCAATACAGCCCTACCTTTGAACAAAGCTCCGACTGAAGTGCCTCCATGAAGCCTCCCTGAGTTTTTGCACCTTTGCTAGCTCAATTCTAACAGCAACTTTGAATGCAAGAATTGCCGGCCCATTTCTGGTGTAGTATTGCCCCGCTCCTTCTCCTCTCTTTCCCCACAGGTTTGTTGCTCTCCTCTCCTTCAGTTTTCCCTCCTTTCGCCTCGCCTCAGTTTTGGACAGGCCTTACGCTGACCTCTAAGCTTGGTTCAGACTTCTCCCCTCTCCTCTCAGTTTTCCCTAAGCCAACTTCTTTCTCGATTTCTTCTCATTTTTAGGTCTTCTTCAAAAATCTCCAAATCTTTGCCTCCTGCCCACCAGTCTATTATTTTTGCGCTTTTCATACTCGCATAAAATTCTGCTTTTCAAGGCAGACAGTACATCTTAAATGGTTTCTACTCTATTCAGATCTTCTACCTCAAGTTTATTAATTTAATGAGATGAAAAATGATCGAACAGAGAAGGCTATCAGACCTTGAATAATTGGCTTTTTTAATTTATTACTCTCGTGGACAAGCATGGACTGAGGCTCTATTGTGTGAGACGCAGGAGAAGCACATAAAAAGATGCTTTCTTCTTCCAAGAGACGGTGTAATGGGCTGATTGGAATTGGAAGACTTCCTCTCCAAAGCGAATTGGAAATGACAAATGAGGAGGGGATAAGCCATAAAGGGCCTTGGAAATGAAGACCAAGAGGCTCATGTGTAACGCAAATGATACAGGAAAACTTCAAGTCCCTGCTCTGCAACAGATTTCCTGTGCGATCTTGGTCACATCACTTAGTTTTCCTGTGTCATAGCTCTCCACTGGAAGTAGTACCTCACTGTCTGGTACTGATATTATGAGAATAAATCCACCATGAGCTGTGAGTCTTACAGGCACTACCACCATGTCAGGAACCATGCAAGAACCAAAGATGCAATTTACAATTTTATTTACAATATTTTTTGTAAATAAGTAACAGAATAGATTATATATACACTATTAGAGTTACATATGTTCATCTATTCAAATAATGTCCCTGTTTCTCTATGTCATTAAAATCAGAAAGTATTTTGTGATCATTTCGGTTTTACAAAAAAACCCAAACAAACCAACCCAAAACAACAACAAATCACAAGCCAGCTGGATTTATGACTCCCAGTACTTTTTGCAGCAGTATCAAAGGCCACGGAGCAGGCATGACATTTCACAAAGCAGCCACCCGTTCCGAGCACTGTCACCTGCTGTTTTAGCACAGCTAACCAGTTACCAGCTTCATCAGCTGCAACAGTATAGTATTCAGCAGCTACTCCCCCTCCATAAGGGACATGAGAGGCAAATGAGCCCTGCAGTTATGAAAGGGCCATCAGGAATTAATCAGCTACTCCATGACCAAGCACTGAGTTTAATGAGAATACAAACTCACAGCACTCGAAACCTCTGCGCTCTGGAGCCTCATTCACGCAAAGGGGAGTGCCACTGATGGATCCTATATTTCAGCCCAGCCATGGGTACCCTCAGACCTCCTCCTCTTTGCAAATCCCCCCCAAGAGCTGGCCCGCCCCTGCCCTAGGTCCATCCTCCTTCAGGAATCAGGAAGATGCCTGTCCTCGTGCATCTCTCCCCTGAACGCAGCCCTGCTCCCTCCTTATCCCCCAGGCCCAGCAGCTCCAGGTGAAGGTGGTCCCAGTCACGGCACAGGACCCCCCCACGACTCAGGGCACATGTGAGAGCGAGGTGGGAGAAGGGCTTGGGGAAGGAGTAAGTGTGTGGGGGGATCAGGTTGAGGACTGATCCTCTCAGAGCCAGCCTGCCTCCCCTCCGAGCGCTGCCCCGAGCAGTGACACGTACCCTAGCCACCCTGACAGACCCAGGGAACCGGCCAGGGTCTGGAGTGATGCTGTCAGAAAAATAGTTATCTATTGGAATTTAAAACAAGCAAAATGTTGCCAGAATGTAAAGGGGGGGGGGGGGGGGGCATGAC
>NW_008794446.1:738177-740032 GCF_000699145.1 Aptenodytes forsteri | reverse complement strand
TCTCTACGAATTCAGAAAGAGGAATGGGGGATAGAGGGAGGGGGGGGGGGGGGGGGGAAATCCCAGATGAAAAACAGTTTCCTTAATAGCTGTCCATTAGTAAACATTTTTCAGTCGTATTTGCAACCCGAAATTTGCACAATTCTGGTTATGCATGAGAGGCTGACAGTAAAATAGGCTAGAGATGGAAAAGCCTGAAAGTCCCTAAATCCTCCCTACATTTCACTTGAGGGACACCAAGCAGCATGAACAGAAAAAAGAAATGTGTATCTGCAACATTTCCGCAAATTTAAGATATTTTATCTGTATGGCAGGAAAGAGATTAATTATTTTCAACTAGCATTCGCTTACTGCAATGTGGGATTAGGCAGCTATTGAAGTGTTACCACCTGCTGGGAATTTCAGAATTTCCCATATAATCCTCTCCCTTCGGCATTAAAGAGGGAGCACCTCAGGTGTGCATCACATTTTATCAAAATCTAATCTCTGCTGACCAGTCAGAGCGGTCAGGGTCAAAAATTTGCCACTTCTCGGAAGATACTGAGTTTAGCAGGAAAAGCATATATGTGTTGTCTGCCACAGCAGGAGGCTAGAGCTGACATCCTCAAAGGCATCTTTCATTCTTATTTACACATCAGACAATTTTACATTGTTATCAGATAATGGCTTTATTAAAATTATGCATCTAAATTCACTAGGCTGAAACTGACAGCACCAGATTCTTTGTGTGCAAGAAAAAAACCTGTAATTAGCTGGTAAAGCCTATTTTCATCAACATTTGGGGTCTTATCTCACAAAAACCTAGGATTTCTCAGCTCCTTTTGACATCAAGTCAGAAATTCAAGAGCTAGCTGGCCAGCAACATCCGTCCTTTGAAACCTAAGGGCTACAGTAGACTGAATATATGGATGAGATTTACTTTGGAAAATGTACAGTGAAAATAAGTTTATTAAGCATAAGGAGATTTGGGAAAGTGTCCAAGCAATAATAAATAATGAATGCAAAGAATGAAATACATTAGATCACCCCTTATGTCATAAGGGATGGAATGCAGTCATCCATTCTTTCCTTTCCCCTTTAGATTTTTAAATATATATATAGATATTGTTCACTGTTTCTGGAATTCCCCTTTTAGTGAAGTTTATCTTAAAGATCATGGTTTAGGGAATATATATTGCACAGCTGAAAGAATCAGAAATATGTTTGAAAAGCAGGTCTGAAATATCATGAAGTATCAGTATTAAAAAGAGAATTGGGAAGCTGTCTCCTATACACTGATTTTGCCGTATACTCACACGGTTTCGTCTAGCGACTGATATAAAGTAGAAATCACTACACTGAAAAACGCTGAAATTATTCCTACTTATCACAGACTCGGCGTGACAAGAACATTACAATTACCTTACGCGGCAGCGCTACCTGCACTTCGGGAGTGCTAAAACACCAGGGCTCCCAGGCGGGACGGTCCCTGCCTCACGGGGAGAGGCGATCACAGGGAAAATGTAAGCAGAGGACAGATACAAAACCAGAACCCGAAGTCACACGGGTATTTTTTAAAACCTGAATCACCAAGTGTTACAGCAAACACAGCACGGTCCTGTTAGCACCCCTCGTAGGCGACCTACGGGCTGTCCCCAGCCTGTGCCGACTGGGGTCCGTGCCGCTAGACGCCACCCAGCCTGCTCCGAGCCTGAGGCTGCCCGGGGCGCCCCAGCGCAGCCCGGAGCTCTCCCACGGCTCAAGCCCCTCGTCACCCGCGGCGAGGCGAGGCGACCGTCGCCGCGGGGTAACCCACCCGCGCCCCTCGGACGGCGCCTCAGCGAGGCCCGGGATCCCCCGGCCCCCGCGCCCGCCC
>NW_008794446.1:707716-737676 GCF_000699145.1 Aptenodytes forsteri | reverse complement strand
GCCCGCCGAGGGAGGGAGGCGCCGGGATCCTTCGCCGTATGCGCCCTGGGCTTAGCTGCCGCGCTGGGCTGGCGGCCAGCCCCGGTGAGGGCCCTGCCGGACCCTGGCTTCCAACAGATCTCTTTACGGTGCGGTGCGGTTTGTATGGCCCAGGGTGAATGGTTGTAGTCTTCCCTTCGGTCGTGAAGAAGCTGGAGAGCCGTGATGCGAGCTGAGGTGACACTCGGGAGGCAGGCCAGGCTTTCAGACCTGCCCAAGACACCATTTCTCCACAGGTGCGTTGCTGTCTCCACCTCTTGCACCTCTCCGCAAGCTTCCTTTCTGGTCAGTAGAGAGTCCTCACCACAAAATCAGCCCCCTCCTGCTGGGCATTGGTAAAGGCATCCGTCCATGCACAAGCTTGCATGTCGGAGCCAGCCATAGGTGTTGGTCATTGTCTTGTGAAGAAAACAGCGGGCAGACCAGAGGCTGCTTTCCAGAGTTAACTTGCAGTGGTGAAGATGGGGCATCAAACGATCTCATCAGCGGGGAAGAGCAGCCCTGGCTCCTTAACGTGCCCATCTGCAGCCAAAGTTCGTGTGTGCATGGTATTTGTCATGCCCAGGATTTATGGATAATATTCAGGGACCTTTGTGACAGGATAAAACTATCCTCTTGCAGAGAGACTTCTTTAAAAGTTTCCATCTCTTTTTATGCAACAGACTCATCCATTTATCTCAAACCATGGTTAAATTTATTTCCCTGTCATGGAATCTGTGGTTTAAATACAGACCAGTGGATGCGCACACGCCCACAAAGCTACGAAAGGATTTCAGGGAGCATTTAAATCGACTGATGTTACATGTAAAGAATCTTCCTGCTTTCCCTAATTCATCTGCGATAAGCGTGGGCACAACGTAAAGGCCCGAGAGGAAGTAATTGTCAACTTTTGGTGTCCAAAATTAAGAACAAACCAAAATGTTGCTCCTAGTTAACTTCCATCATCTATATGACCAAGAAAATACAACTTCCACACAACATGAGTATGCCTGCCCCATGTGAATGCTGAGCCCAAGCAGCTGATTAGGGTTGCTGCCCACCCTATCCCCCTGTCGTCCCCTGCCTTCCCCGCTTTCACTCGGCTCCGATCAACCTGCGCTAAAACCCTTTCCCATATGCTCGCTGGGGTCTGTGGTGGTTAACGCTTCACAGGCACACTGCCATCTGGAGTACCATCAAAAGCCTTCAGGAAAGCAAGATAAACACCTGCTGAGGAACTCGGGCTGTATTCTGGACAGCAAAGAGTGAAGTATTTATGTATCATAAAGATTTTCCAGGCTGTTTTAAAACATTTTAATTTGAACCATCCAAATTCCTAATATTCTCCTGTTTTGTTTTAATAGAGATGTGTACAGTTTTTTTAACTCAGCTGGTTTTTTGGTGTCTGTAAGGTTTTGTTTGATGTTTTGGAGGAGAAGGGATACACGTGTGTGTGTGTGCGTGTGTCCGGATACACGTGTGTGTGTGTGTGTGTGTGTCTGGTCTAATGAGTGAAGGTCACTGCGTTTCACCATCAGACACTTGCAGCTTCACGATCTGCTCTATGTCTCGTGGTGACATAGCTCAACCCTTCCTTTGAATGCCAAGGAGTTTCCTGTGCCCGGTCCTGGTCTGGGTGACTCATCTGGCAGCAAGGATTCGGCTCCAGGCAGTGCCACCGTGGAGGTGCTAAGGCACAGAGGTACACAGTCATGCCAGAAGCTCCTTTCACATTGATCACGTAAGGTACCAGCTGACACAAGTGGAGGTGTCGTGGCACTGGGTTTGGTTTGAATGAAACAGGTAATAAATCACGTGTGGTAATAAAGAAAATAATACTGTAAGGAGATTACAGAGGATGGGGAAGTTCAGAGGAGAGGAAGTGTGCAGCGAATGGCACCCTGCTTCGAAACGTCTGCTGAAGTCCTGGGACTGAAACTCCGGTCTCACTTGCTGCCTACATTTAACATCTGAAAAATCTGTTATCGGTGAGTGTTTTGCCAGGCTTTTTTTCCTCTATGACCACAACTTCTTAAAAATTTCATCACTAAGAAAAAAATGTCATTCCTCCATTCTAATACAGAGGAGAAAGTAAAGAAATCCACGCAGGAGGAAAGAGTCTGGAACATGTGGAAAGATGTTTTACTCATACCGCAATATTTTGCACTTATTATAGTGCCTTTGATCCAATGGCCTTAGAGTATTTTATGAGTTATGAGTGATCTTTAGTCTTTTTGTTTCCCACTCCTGATGAAAAAGGCTTTGTCTTCATTTTTCTGCCAGAGTAAACTGATTCACTGAGATTATGCTCAAATTGTAAAGCCAGAAACAAAACCACGACTGCAGCTCAGGTCACAGCACTCCCACTCCGTGCTTTCTTTTAGACCCATCTCGCCTTTGTGTCAACATATCCAAAAGGGGACACAGTCCAAAAAATAGTGATTAAAAAACACAAGTCAGCCCCTATGATTACATGATAAAAGTTGTAAAGACCCCAGATAACAGGAGGATGGGCACAGGATAAATACACAGGCTACATTATTAAACCCTTTGAAGCACACTGGATTATGTTTGCACATAACACACCTGCTGTGATGCTACGGACTAAGATCTGTCTTTGTTAACATGCCATCCAAATTTCATCAGGAACATACTTTTCATTAAAATACTTCAGCAGAGCTGGTCTCTGAGGCATCTGGCTAGCGGTGGATGAAATGCTGGGTTCCTTGCCGTTAAAGTTGGTCTCCCTGAAGAGTGAGAAACTAACAGAAGGGACAGGAGAAAGAGGGAGCAGACGAATACTCATTTAGCCCACAGCTGTAACATTGAGAACAAAATTAATTTAGACACTGAAGGATACAAAGAAAGAGTGACCTTTAATTGCTGATCTGTAGTGCCAGCCACGGATGTGATAAACAATCACGGGGAGCGTGCAGACGGATCCCACCTGAGCGCAGACCCCAGCTAGCCGCTGTGCTGAGGTGGCTCGCATGGCTGAAATGTTGAAGGCAGCCGTGAAAGGAAGGTCAGGCAGGGAACAGCATCCTGGCCTGTAAAAATGGGGTTACCTGTTTTCCAGCTGCTGGCAGCTGTGCAGAAGATACTTGCATGTGTAGTGATGGGCAGTGTCAGAGGCTGCAGGCAGCTGCCCCCTGCTTACCCAGGCCAGAGCAGCCACGTTAACTCCAGCCTCGAGCTGAAACTGATCTGCCTGATTTTACCCGAACCAAATTAAGGGTATTTATATGAAGGGCACCACCACCAGATTGGCTGTTGGTGGTTTTCAGTGGGCATAAGGTGGTGTGTTGGTTTGCGGCTCTCTTCCTCCCTGCCAGCACAGTTGGCTTGGGAAGAAAATGTCTTTTTTTTTTTTCCGTTGGCATAAAACCAAGATTGTGTAGTAGCACATATTGTCTACAGACCACCAGGTGTGAAAGCAGAATGGCTGGCTACCGAATTCCCTCTCTGCTCTGCGTAGGGGGGAGAGATGCAACATTGTGAGTGATTTCTATCTGTGCAAGATATGCTAAAAGTCTCCTCTTGCTGATATTAAAATGACCTCAAGTTTCCTAACGGGAGCAGTGATAATGTCCTGACTCAGAAAGAGAAGGGTGCAAGCAAGAGAAATCTCTATTTGCCCTCATCCACACTGGCAAAGAAGAATTAATTGTGAAACCCCCAAAGTAGCGCTGGCTGGGATACAAGCTAGTCATCTGTTACGGATGAACGGGGTAAGGGCCAAAACAGTAATATAAATATTTGGTGGTTTACGGGGAAACTTCATAAAGCTGGAAACGGGGAGAAACTGAAACGTGTCCTTTAGGAAATGATACCTCTGCATTGTTCAAGAAAATTTTTCAAGTTATCAAAAAAAAAAAAAAGGTTGCACTGGCTGAAAAAACTACAGTCTTGACTGGAGAACTGACAAGAATACTAATAATTAACTATAGTAGGAAATGATACCTCTGCATTGTTCAAGAAAATTTTTCAAGTTATCAAAAAAAAAAAAAAGGTTGCACTGGCTGAAAAAACTACAGTCTTGACTGGAGAACTGACAAGAATACTAATAATTTAACTATAGAAGACATTTACATTAATAAAAGTAAGTAGAAAAAAGGTAAAGTTGTCAGGAATTGGTAGAAATCAGAAGCATAAAACTGGTAAAGAACTTAAAAGAAGATGTGACCTGCAGCCAGCAATGTCGAGTGATAAAGATTTTTCTGATTTTAATATATATTTGAAACAAAAGAATGGTAGCTCTTCTACTGATCTACTGCTATGTGAAAAATTTGACTTGTCAATTGGAATGCAAAAGAAACACAGATGTTCAATAAATATTTCTGTTCTGTTTTGGGGTGGAAAACAGATGATAGAGCCATATTCCAGGATGGTAACAAAATAGTTTCTGTTCCAATGCAAGCCTGAGAACGTAAAATAAGAGCAGCTCCAGTTAAACAACTTAATATTAGCAGCTCTGGATAAACTTGCATCCAACAATTTGTAATATTATTTTTCCAATCGGTTAGCCTGGAGATGCTGTGGAGGTTTCAGACCACTGGAATAATCCTCATGTGTGGGGTTTTATTGGTTTGGTTGGTTTGTAAAGTGAGAGCATCCCCGGCTGATGCAGACCTGCCTGCCTTACCCCGATTCCAGAGACAGGGGTGGAAAAGCTGATAATAAAAAGGGAGAGTACCATCACCAACGCCACTTGACAAAGGTTGGTGGAAAATGTATTTTAGATAAAGTTACAAGTGTGGTGAGTAAAGGTGGCAATGTCGTAATGTAATAATACTTTACATTTCCATAGAACATTTGGTTTGGTAGCCCCTGACATTTCTACCAAGAACACTTCCGCAAAATTAGCACAGCATGCATTAAAAGGATTAAATGTTGACTAATTGGTCTCAAAATGTCCTTTTAATGTGTTATCTTCATGCAGGACGTATTTACCTAAAGATTTAAGCATGGGTTAGGCTTTAGCAATTTAAAACTTTTATCAGAGACCTCAAAGAGGATGTAACATCATCACTGCTCAGGTTTTCAGGCAACACACAAATTGGGAGAATGGTAAGTCTAGACAGGTCACTAACACTGAGCAATCTCTGAGTAAGCTGGGCTTTAGCAAACAATATGTATTTTAATATAGCTCCCCTAAAATTACATATCTAGGAACAGAGACTGCAGGACATGCTTTATAGGATGCGCAGCTCCCTCCCGGCTACTCATTACTTTACAAGGATCTGGAGATCATACTGAGTTGTTAGCTAATCTTGAGCTCCCACTGTCACATCAGTTAGTCTGTGCTGCTGCCCACAGGTTTTGAGCAGAGAAAGATGTCACCTTACTTTTACAAGTCTTTTGCCACTCTCACCTGAAAGTATTATGACCAAGTGCAAGAAATATGACCTCGATCAAATTGCTATGAGGAAACACAAAACTTATAGGAAAATAGGGGAGAGAGTAGTTACCATTGATATCTTATCAAAATAAAGAGATGATCAAGTGAAATTCATCTGTCACTATGAGAAATAATCACACAACCATAGCATGAAGGACAACCCCTGAGGAAGCAAATCTGCAGGAGAGCATCTGTAAGCTGCTGGGGAAGCTGCAGGGCAGGCTTAATCAGATGAAGCCCCTGAGCCTTTCGATCTGCTCTGTTGGTTAATAACCCCACTGTGGTTCAGGCTCATAGTTTTTGTACTGTGCATAGGAAAAGTCTAGCTTTGGACACCCACCGGGAAACCAGGCTGCAGTGCACTTAGCCTAGTGCAGTTTTACAGGAGACCACCCTCAAACCCCACTTTCCCTCTTTCTTAAGATACCTGCGGGAATGAGAGTCCAGCAGAAGCCTTAAGTCACATTCGCATCTGAGCTATGTGGATGGGGAGTGAACTGAGCACAAACATAGGTTAAAGCACGTTTGATAGCGTGGGCATGCAGTCTGTATGTGATGGCTGGGAGTATAAAAACCGGGGAAACAGATTACCTCCACAATTCGTACTTTTGCAATAGCTTTTCTTGGTCCAGTGCTGGTGTTCACAATTTAAGGTGTTTATTAGGTAACTATGGAAAACCTTGGGAAGGGCAGAAAATAGGACAATGTGGTGGGCGGAAGGACTCCAAATGATTTATCTGTTTAAGAAACAGTTACATTCCAGGACAGCTGGCATGAAGGGAACTCACCCTTAATAGAGGACTTATTAAATATAAGGTCCAGTGGCTAGAAGCCGAAGCTAAACAAACTCTGATTACGTACACTGAAAACATTTTTACAACAGGTAATAGTCATTCGAATAATTTGCCAAGAGCTGTGGTGGGATTTCCCAGAAGTTGCAATCTCTTGTTGTTCCTAAAAGAGGAGTTCTACTTCAAACACAAATTAGCTAAGGGAAGTCCTACAGCTTCTGTTACCCGAGAGGTCAAGCAAGATGGTCATAATAGTCTCTTCTGGCCTTGTAACCTATAAATAGAGTAGTCCCAGTGGAAAAAAAAATTATCCTTATCTCAGGCTTTCCCAAAACACTGTGGAAAAAACAATAGGAATGCAGAAAGATCAGAAATAGTCACTTTGCAACAGTTGTGCCTAGTTTGGTATTTCTACTGAAGAGACCAAAACATTTTGTGATCTTATTCCAGAACGTCTTTTCAGCTCTTCCTTCTTGCTGTCAGAGCTCAGCCATACCCAATACACCCATTTTCAGAGCTGTTAACTGGTCAACATTTGATAATTGTAACAAAGGTTGGGTTTGAAGTTGGTGGGAGTTTTGCCATTCTCATTTAATGGGTGGATCAAACCAGAGTATCTTTGCAATTTAAGGACACACCTCAAATTCTCCATCCGATGTGAAGTGAAACTCAGGGGAATTAAGCCACACACACACAACTGCTGAGTCTGGCTGAAAGAACAGACATTTCTCGTATACCATGTCAAATACTGTTATATTTAGGCAACGTTTGAAAAGAACTCTACCTACATGAAGTGAATCATTCAATAGCCACAGTGGCATACAAATGCCACACCAGCAACAGACACAAATTTATTCTTCGCAACTGTGCTGCCTTTATTGTTCTTTGCAAAAAGAGAGTACTTCACACAGCATGTATCCTCCTGCAAATTTTTTGGTTAAAAGAAAATAACAAGTCCTGTCTTTGAGTTTCTGGGAGTGTTCTGCATGTATGAAGCAAGGGACACAGGAGCACCGATTTTTTTGACTGTAGACTTCAAAAATACAGTGAAACAGCATTTAGATTATATCAGTCCCCTCCTTTACTTACTCCCTGAGATCATTTTGATGATAATTCATCATCAGCTAAGTGAAACCCTCCAAGCACATAAAATACTTTGAATTGAACAAAACAATGCAAAATGTCTAAATAGTCTGAGCCTTATGCTCAGAGCACGACTAGATTCACAAAAGTGCTGCGACTATCCCAGCAGTACCAGCCCCTTTTACCTTAAACTTGCTGATCATCATTGCTGTGAGCATGGCAGAGCAGGGTTTCATGCGCTCTTTCATCAGTGGGAATTTGAAGTCACGGTATTCACAGTCCAGCGGGAAAGCAGGAGACTCAAGATCCTACCTGGTCTTTGGTCTGGAGCAGGGATATGAAGCAGGGTGGTTTCTGTCAGGTCTACCTCTCATGAGTGTGTGATAACTAGCAGGCTATGGGGTTTTCTGAAACAGGTTTCCTCACTCAGTCCTGAAGTTTTTTTGTTTTGGTGTTTTTTTAATATTTAAATAATACTTTAATTCTAAACCACAAAGAAAAATGACTCTCAAGCCTGCTGGCCAGGACAACTACCTGGGAGGTATGACACTTGGGCCTCTGCTCCAAAAAGTATTTAAGTATTTCCATAAAATAAAGATGAATGTTGCCAACAGACATGCCCAGGATATCCTCTCAGCATGAGTACTTGCAGCTCGTTCTTGGGAGAACAAAATGATAGTTGAAGTCTTCCCAGCAGAAGACGACCTGGAACTAGAGTGCCTTGCATTTCACATGAATGCCTGAAGCACTGAGAATTAGGATGAAATGGGAACTGCTAGAACAGGAGAAGCAACGTAATTGTCAGATTTGTGAATCTAGCTCAGAAAAAAAACATTGGAGACGGGGTTCCTCCCAAAGAAAACAATGATTTCGTATCAAATCCACCAGTAATTTTGAATCAGCCATTCCTGCCTTTTCAGTGAGTATTTTGAAAGAACTGGCCAGTTGCAAATGAGAGCCTCCCAGGCTTGAGGAAGCAGGAACTTCTACTGTCAGCAACAGGCTGCCGCTGTCTCCCACTACTGTCCTCATGAATTTGGTGACAATACTTCCACTAATTTTACAAGAAGTCAGGCCCTTTGGACAAACTGTAAAAGCCCTGTTAGAAGAACTGAGCATCGAAGAGTTTAGCTAATCAATAAGCAGCCAGTAGTGATTATTAAAGATACACTTCTGAAGACTTCCAAATACACATACATACATACATATCTTTCAGAGAAAAAAAATGTTTGCACTTCAGAAATATGGTTCAGATTAGATCCATGTTTCCATAGGCTGAATAGAATTTTCCTGAAAACAAAGGCAAAAGAGAAATGGAAAAGATGTAGATTCCTGAGCAGTGTTCTTCTCCAGTCAGAGGTATAAAAAGGACCGTGTTTTCAAATGAAAAACATAATCATCATTTAAGACCGCTCCATAAAAAAACAAGCACTTTTTGACCAGACCTCTGTTACAAACCTCTGTTCAAAGGACTGTGAAATTGGGCAGCCCTGCCAAAATGAGATAATGTTCATGTATCATGATACAAATATTCTTGGAATAATCAAAACATGAAAGGTTCCTATAGGCACCTTCTGTATTAAACGAGGATGATCTCTGAGAATGGCAACTCCTGTATTTTCCTCTCCCCTATAATCCTGCTTCAGTACAGTCAAGTTTTTCTACTGGTAGTACCAATGGAAACAGGACGGGGCAATGACAGTTTAGGACAGTGTGATGTACTACATGGTATCACCACCCGTAAACATGTCGCTCCATTTGTTCGCCCAACAGCCGGCTCTCAGTGTGGTATCAGATATATGATTTCTGTTGTCTTTCAGCTGGGAAAACACATTCAAATGTGTCAAAAGCCTTTCCAACGCTAGCACAGGATATATGCTTGGCTCGGACTCAGACCGGTTCCCTCATGAAACTGGTGCTTGTGTAGATATCTATAGTTCTGCAATTCTGTCTGGGATGGGTCACAGGCTACTCGGCAACAGAACCAGGGCACTCTAATTACATTTAATTCTGCCTTTTAATTTTAAATCAAAACTATCTTGTACCCTTTCAGGTACAAAATGAGACAGCAAAAATATGAAGTGCTTTAAAAACCTGCCCCACAGAACCGCAAGATTTTGATGTTCAAAGATTTTAAAGCTGCCCAAAACTTTGAGGAGGAACAAAAGACAGAACAGTCTATTTAAGAAAAATCTTTTAATTTTTATTACTTTTCTCATGTGTATGTTGAAATTCTAAACCAGCTATACAATTTACCCTATAGATTTCTTCCCTGTAGGAAAAAAAAAGTCAAGGAAAAATCTTGGGAAAGAAAAGCTTGAGAAGGTACCATCATTCTAGATAGGCTGTATTGTTATTGCTTAATTAAGATAACGAAATGCTCAGGGTTGGAGCAACAAAGGCTGGGAGTTTACACTTGGCATTTCCTTTCTGGTTTTGTTCTTTCTGCAGAAGACACGCCCCCCTGTGGGCAGAGGTTCAGGCCCATAAACCACTGGTGTCCCTTGACAGGTTTGGGTATTGGGCAAAAGAAACAGTTGTCACAAACCAGCTTTTTGCTTCCGAATTTCTCACTTTTCAGTCCCTCCTTAGATGCATGATGCTTAGCGTACCTCGCATAGATCTCTTCTGTGGGTTGTGGGGAGGATGAAGAAAAGCAGCAAGCCGTAAGGCTCCTGAAGAGATCATACTGGATGGTTAACACAATAAGAATAGTGTGGAACTGGTTCCTTCAGCTGTGTCAAATACATTAGTTTTAGCACCTTCATGAAACAGAGGAAAACTGCCCTAAAGAAAGCACTGCATAAAAGTTTGCTCGTGACAAGGATAAGAGGACACAATTCCCTGGATCTAAATGAGCATCCTACAAACCAAAAGCATCATCACTGTTGGGATCTCTGCGCTGAACTCCTTATTGGCAGGCTCTTAACCCTCATCTAAGCTATGGCAACACTGAAATAGTTCTGAAAATATTTTCAGGCTCTTAAAAGACTTTTTCTCCTTTTTTGTAATGTTGATTTGGCCATTACAACCACAGTGCAGTTACCTATATGTTGTCCTTGCCCATACCTTGAATGAATTTTGTTATTTATTAAAACTGGTCACTTCAAAACGCCAAAAATTTAGGTGACGTGGATCGTAAACATCCACTTACCGTTATTACTATGACAACAGACCTTCAAGTAATGTAACAACTCCACTGGAGTTATGAAAACTGAGACTATCAAATTGCATTCAGTGTGAACACAGGGTGAGGAATACCAAACAATATACCTTGTGACTATTAAACACAGGGTGATAGTCTTCTCCCTCCCTTCAATATTGAAAGCATATTAGTTTTCGCATACGAGATATAAGCAAATGAACCGTCTCTCCAAAACAAATAATAGGCTTATTATACAAACAAATGATCTTTCATTAGAAGTACAAGATACAAACCAAGCACATTAAAGCACAGAGTCTGGTAGAGTGACAGGAGGCTACTACACTCTGCTATGTAAAGACAGGGCAGAGAAAGGGCACCCGAACTGCAACATAATGAGACAGGAAGGAAGATGGCAAGGAAAAAGAAGGGAGGAAGTCTGTGCTAACAATGCTTCTATCTGAGATATTAGCATAAGACATGACAAAATAAACACCGTGTTTTCTAGATTCACATAACGTATGTTAATCTCTCTTGCAGCAAGTTCTTTCTGTCTCAAAGTACAAGAACCCCAAGATCCTCTCTTAGAACACTGTCCATCACTTCAGGGAGAAGGGGTTATTCTACACTGGTTTGTTCCTTATACCTCAGTACACACCGAAGTCACTTCTCTTATCACTACGGATACATCTGTCTGCTTTGTTGCTCTAGACATAAACAAACTGAAATTGGAGTATGTAGTAACCTGTCTTCTGGATGCCGACCCTCATGGCAGACTACAGGGATATTCTCTCCACTTTCACTTGTGTGGAATCTTCATCTGACTTCTCTTGAAATGAGAAACTACAGAGCACATCAAATAAAACTTGAAACATGAGCTAGCCGGCTTGAGACAATTAACATGCTTCTGACTTAGTGATTCCTATTTCCTTGCAGTTCCACGTAAGAGGATTCAGCACTTGAAATACCTGAGAATGGTAAAGCATTGCAATGTTCATCACTGTTGCAGTTGACTAACAAAATAAAAATTTTAAAGTCTGTTGGAAGGGTTCTGCCCTCTGCTCTCTTGTTCAACTGCTACGTAACAAGTTGTACACAAACTACATTAGCTTTGTGTCAGAAATAAATTTGGGTAGAATCTCAAGCCTTCTACTGAATCATCTCTGCAAAGATGGCCCATCTTTTCAGCAAGAAGCAGCCTAGAGAAAGCAAAAGAAGACGTGCTGTATTACATGAGGATGACATGATAATGAAGGTATTAAACACAGCGATTATTACTTACCTTTCTTTGGCTAAGAGAACAGACATCCCCACCAGCTTAGCAAACTCGTCAGCTGTGAGAGAACCCTTTTCAGATACCTGTCAAAAAACACACACAGATAAACAAACTATGGCATTAAAAGAACAATGAAGTTCTCTCAGCTACCGAATCAGGTCTAGCCTTGCAAAGTGATAAATTGGTAGCAAATCCCTTGTGAAGACAACTAGTTTGTTTGCATTTTAAAAAAGTACAAATAATTATGAGTATTTCCCCTTAAAAATACCTCTTCTGTGTCCTGGGAAAATTGCCAAGTATAAAAAAGGAACGTAGAAAAGAGTTAAATCTGTAAAAAATCACATGGTACCCTTTCCTTCAGATTTTTTAAAAGATGCCTTGGGACAAGATGAGCACAAAAGTTAGAATAACTCAGACAGCAGTATACTGTCACAATCAGTATTTACGCAGCCCAACTATACTAAGTGATTCTGCAAACAGTGAAGCCTAAATGAGGAAATAAAAGACCTGTTCAGGGCAGGTCATCGATTTACAAATTTAAGTCATCTCAGATGGAAGTGGAGAATTTGAGTTTAATGGGATTTAAAATATCCCCACTGCCTATAGAAAAATCCCCAAACCTTAGTGGTCCACCCTATGTTATGGCATACTAGAGGGATCAGTAAAAGAGACCATCACGTTCAGTTGACACAAAAGATAGGTTTAGTCTTGGGACTCAAAACTTTGGCCCCATTGTCTCAACCACGCTAATACATGCTAAAATGAAACCTTCTCACACAGGTTAGACATGTGGATGCTTAAAATATTAGATATGAAGTCCAGACTTATTACTGCATTGAACTTCCCAGATAAACATGTTTTATTACCCTACAAATTAATAATTCTTCCATTTCTCCATTGCTTCAGATTCAAGCAAACTTGTAAATCCAGATGTAGTTGCCATTTCCTGCTTCCCACATAACTGGGTGGGGAGGAGTCTATTCTGTGTCATTTGCAGCAGTAGTCTTTTTACAGAAACTCAGATTAAATTAGTCCTAACTTGAGATTTTATGAAGCTAAGTGATCAAATCTGAGTAATGGAAGTCAGCTATACAATGTAATATGCATATGGGTGATTAATCATCTTTCCTTCCCAAACCACTACTCTCCTCAAGGGTGACTTTGGGTTCCTTTGACTTCCATGTCATTTCCTGTCTTCACCAGCCGTTCAAAACCACATCTCCCTCCTGTCTGAAACCCTGTGACTTCCTTTCACTTCTTCTCAGAAGTTTCATGTTACTGTACATTATACATTAAGCACAGGGTGCTTTTGGCCACAAGTCTAATCTCATCTTCCCTTTCCCTTATGGGCTAGCCTTCCTCATTCAAAGCCTCGCCCTTACATTTTTCTATGGAGTCAAAGTCTCGTATTATGAAAAGAAAAGAAAAAAGGCACTTCAGTAATAAATCCACCATCTGTTGCTTTTTGTAGTTGACCTCATTTGTTATCAAGAAAAGGTTTTTCCTTTCCTTTCAAAGAGATAAGCACTCTTACTGAAGGCAACAAATTAATTAGAAACCAAAAATAATCAGAAAAAAACTAAAATGGACTAGGTATTTTTCTAATATAAATTAGAAAATATATATTAGAAAATATAAGAAAACAAACTGAAAGGATTAACATACATTGAAAGACTGAAGCATTTAAGTTTTGATAATTTAGGATGGAATCTTTTAGATGGCTATATACGCTTCTCTTATCTAAAAATCTTTTTGATGAGAGAAAGCTATACGGTAAGAATCATGCAAAACGCACTGAAGAGTCCACCTCATGTATCAAGTGAAAAGGTGTCTGTGATAGCTCTACTTTTTCTTGACTGCCCAAGTCAAAGTCCTCTTTGACTTTGATGTTTAACTCTGGATACACTGAATCAGCCTTTACTCAACTTTATGAAAAACAAAAAAAAAAATTACATCCCACTGAAAAAGACACAGGAAAATGAATCAAATAATGGGATAGCAGGACTTTAAAGAGTCCAGAGGTAGCAAGACCACAAAGGTTTACCACGCTGAGCAATTTATACTATTTTTTTTTCCTGATGAAGCTAGCTTAATTCTATATGCACTACTCTCCAACTGAGCGCTCTTCACGCCAGCAAACTCAGTACAAGATGTTACACATACAATGTTCTATTTCATGAAATAAACCCAAACCAAACAACTGCCTATATCAACATTTAAGAGCTACTTTCACTGCCTTCAAGCACGTTGTGTACAGTGTCTGAAGTCTGCTTCTGTTAAATTAAGTGCTTAATACATGCCATGAATTTCATTCTACAGTGCAAAATATTTGGAGGAAGGTTGAAGGTTAACGAAGTTTGAAAAGAGATGGAAAAGTGATTTATTCCTTAAGAAGAAAGCAATGACTAAGATTATTGCCTGCACAGCACTTTGAAGATGAAAAGTGCTATTTAAGTATTACTGTTAGAAGATTTGGAAGCTGAATATTTTGTATTTCAAAACCTCAAAAGGAAATCCTGTATGTCAAGTTTTTCTACCTAATGTGTTTAAATTTCCCCACCACGGTCAGAACACTGAAGGAAATGAAGTACACTTACTGTCTCTAAAGCAGAAGCTACCATTTCCTCTTCGTTATGAGACTGGAGTTCAATCACCATCACACCACTGTCAAATATCCGAAGCCTAAAATCAAAAGAGAGTCAAAGTAATTAAAAGCCCTGTGCACATCACCTACGGTCACATTTCTAATGCATCCACACCTATAACCACATTACAAAAGGGGGAAAAAAAAAAAAAGCTCTGTAAAATGAACTTAACATTAAAAGCATCTTCAAAATCTGAAGAGACTGAAAAGAGCAGGGCATATGTCTGGGCTTAGTTAAACACCTTCCCCAGTCTGAAAAAAACATATTGGAAGTGAAAAGTCTTCCTAGTAAAGTGAACCATGGTTAAAAATTCATATTTTAATGTAGAGTGGATGTTGGTGCATACAGCAGCATCCTTTAAGCAAAGGATGACTTTGTTTAAAACAAATCTACTGCAGGTAAAATATTAAGTCATCCAAGCACCATGGTCTGACTTGTGAGTGCCATGTTTTATTAATACAACTGTAAAGCTCTTACCTTAGTGGTAATTTCAGTGACTCCAGCATCTTACAAGCATTTACTAAATCTTCTGGTGACAGCAACTATTAAAACAGTAAACCATACTTATTCACAGCTTGCATTGCAAGTATACAGCATAACACCAAGCCAAACAGTTTTAATAACTACAGCTATAAAATACACCAGGTTACACAATATTGTTAATTCTCTTCCTTTCTATTGTCCAGTTTATTTTCTTGGCTTCTGTGCTCCTTTCTGTTCCCTTACTATGTGTTCTATAATAATCCTTCTTGCCCTGTTTACAGAAAGAATTGATGTATTTTGGGAAAAAAAAAAAAAAAATTATCATTCTTTAGTATTCTCTGTCCTTTCAGTTTTCTTTCCAGATAAGGATGGGTTTTCCCTTTTATATGCTATTATAAAAAGCGGCATACAGTATGACAACTTATAGAGGATACATAAACATTACATGGAAGAAGGAGAAAGGAAAAAGGTAAAACCCCTAATTTTAATAAAGGGCTGATCACTTCATGCTGTTAGACAGGTAGAGTGAGCAAGTGGTAGGGAACATTTTTACCCTTTTTCTTTTATCACCTTATCACTGAAGTACATTTTATAAAATACTTAATAAAACCAATTTCTCACCTCTAATCCTCGTGCGCGATTTACCAGACAGTACACTTCTGTAAGTGACATGATCCCTCCTCGCTCCTGTGTTAAGCACAAGACTGGTAAGAGAAATAGCATTGATCTAGTAAACACAGTATCTCAACTTGCATTTGACTGATTAAACAGGTAAAACAGAGGAGCTAAATGATGGGCCTTAATGAAAAAAACTACCCAGGCAATACCACGCATTTCTAGCATGAGAGGTAAGTTGTTATATTATATCTTTCTCCAATCATTTTAAAATGCAAAACACTGATACTACATCCAAAGACTGTGAATTACTTTGATTTTAAAGCAGAGAATAAATCACAGGAACAAGGAATTTCAATATATTAAATCTATCAATCAATTTACCATTTTTGTTTTTCAGACACACTCAGTTTTCCATTCTGATCATAGTAGGTAGCACATAGCTTTCACAAAAATACTGTAATATGTATGTGTTTACTTAGTAGACATATAGCCTTATAAGTTGCAACTTGAAATCTAACTTTTTGGTGAGGATCCTGAATTCTGTAATAGCGTCTGATAAATTAAAATATGAGATGTTACTGGGGGGGGTAATCCATGTAATAACTCTGTACTATATTTTCAAAATATGTAATTTTTAAGCAGTTTAAAAACTGACTACTTATATTTTCAAAGTCAGTGTTGTTTCACTCTTTCTTTAAAAAAGTAATATTCTGCAGCAAGGGATGAATACAGGGCTGTTCAAATAGAAGAAAGACTGCTAGCATGAGTTTCTAAATATCACTGATATTTCGCAAATTAGAAGTTGAGATGGCATTACTCCAAAGAAAAATTCTTACTTATATTTAAACTTTCTTATTCACAAAGAGGATATATATTCCTTCCATAAACATTGAATATGAGGCTGTGCTGCAAAACCTGAGGCTTTAAAAAGAGGCACAGTACTACAGCCAAAACACATTTACACCAAAATTCAGCAACACACGGAAAATGTTGGTGCAAAATTAGGTACTTTACCTCTAATGGTGTCTGCAGTATTCCAGCTAGTTGCTTCGCCAGTTGCATGTGGTAATGTGTACCAGATCCATAAGTTTCCCTAGTAACTGGATTAGCTATACCCATACTCAGTAGATAGGACTTGAACCTAATAGTCTAAACAAATAAATAAATAAATTTAGAAGTACATCAGCTAGTGAATGAGTCTGGTTTTTAAAAGTCTTTGATTTTATTACTATAAGACAGTTTTGGTGAATAAATCCGTTCAGTTTACTACCAATAAAGTCAATTACTAGCAAAGAGAAGGCAAGACTTAATACAATTTATTTTTGACCAGCAGAGGTCAAAAATACAAAAATTTACACAAAGGCAGTAAAATCTTTGCTTTTAAGAAAGGGTCAAAAGAAAAACTAACACTAAACAACTAAGTCACGTTTAGTTTATGTAGAATTCAAACACACAAAAAACCAACCATGAAGTATTCTTTATTAACATTACATGTATTAAATGGATAGCTTTTTGCTTTGCATAGGAACATTTCTGTTGACTTTAAAAACAAAATTCATTTACCTCATCCTCAGTGATGTCACCTTGTTTTTCTTTAATCTTATTAGCTATTGACTTGGATAACTCCACCATTTCCTTAGCCTATCGAGAAAGACACATAGATAAGTCAACTTTCAGCTCAACGGAGAAAAGCATACTTAAAACTGAGAAAACAAGCATAAGTCTACTTGGGTAAGTGACACATGCCATACCTTCTCCATTAGTTTGCTAAGATCCTCAAAAGCCTGAAATGAAAAGCAGACACTGCAGATCAGTATAATTACAACATTCAGCTTCATGGAGACAGAGAGCTATCTTTGTCCACCTATCCAAGCTATTCGTAAGAGCTGCTATCCCTTTAGATTAGTATGTTACAATGTGAGATATTATATATAATTGGTTGATGTATCTGTTTTATATGAGGTCTTAAAATTATACAAACCATAAACAACAAAGAATGAAGAAAAGAATCAATCACACGCTTTTCTAGTATGCGAACACTAGTTCAATATGATTTATGAAGTCCATATGATAGGAAAGAACAATGAGATACTGAGGCCCAGAAAAGATTAAACTGTCCAAGTTTATTATGCTCTCCTAAAAGATGGGGGAAGGTTTCTTAGTGGTGATGGTAGGTTTTCTTCCAACAGTTAACCCTCACTCAAGGAGATCTGTTGTTACTGGCTAGCAGCAAGCCAGCTGTAAAGCTACAGAAGTACTCCTCCTGACAAGACAGACAACTTTACTTTAATCAGTAGATGTTACTAAGTTAGTAAGAAACAGTCATTTCAAATGAGCAAGGAAGAGGGTATATGCTTTCACATGTACGCTTAACTGAAGAGACAAAACCTCTGAAAATGTGTGGCAACATCTCTTCATTTAAGTATCGCATACATAGGAACAGTGGTGCTACCATAATAAACAAAAAACAGCTAAAAAGATGAAGGAAATAAGGTCCATGAGACAAATGATCAGATTTAAATAAATTAAGATAAAAACCAGATAAAAAGCATCCTCTGAAAACTCTAGTTGTTGGACCTAAAAACCAAAATACCTGCTAGAGCAAGGGAAAAAATTATTTGTACAAAACAATTTTTTTCTAGTCTAAGAAACCTTTTGTTTCCACAAAAAAAAAATGTAATAAACTGGACATCCATCATAGGACCACAATTATATCAAGTCTATTAAGCTTAGTAAACTGCTACTGTCTCAAATACAACAATTCTACAACAACCCACAAAGGGCATTTTTAGGATTAAATAAAACATACTTTAAAAAAAGCTGAAGGTACACTGAAATTCAGAAGTTTTAATAATGATAACCAACTAGCATTAAAAAAATCATGTTAAAAAAAAAAAGGAGTTAGCAACTATATTAATGCAACTATATTAAAAAGCAACTCTCATTTCTCCCATCCTCAGCAACACACATTCAGCCTTCTCACCCGCTTCTCTCAAATACATGACAACGTGCCCAGGTGGTCAACCTTTTCAAACAACCTTTTCTGAACAACTGGTGTGAGAAAAAATCCGGAACCTTTTCAGCTAAAGCTTGCCTGACAGCAGCACCCAACCCCTCCAGCCACAAGTAAAGAAGGTTGTTCAGTTACAGTATGTCAGACCAGAGATACATCTTGCCTACAGCTTCCAGCCATTGCTTCTATGTGATCCTTCGCTTATTCTGACTAATTCCCCGCTAGAAAGACACATTTTAGCGGAATTTGTGCAGGAAGACCCAATTGTTCCCATCTACATTTAGGCGCCTTACTTAGAAGCTTATTGGTCTGAGATTCAACACGCAAAGAAGAGAAAGAGATGCCTCCAGCAAGGGACAGGGTTTGCTCTTCATCTGAATCCCTCCTAATGGTGCCAGTGTTTCCCCACTGACTGGAGAAGTCTAGCCTCTTAACACTTGGTACCTAAGTTAAGTATCCAAAATTAAGTGGGACAAAGCCAGGTCCAAGGGGAGAAAAGAAACTATACCACCGTATAACAATAATCTACCACTATCAGAACAAAAGCTTCTCTTTGGAATATTTCTTCTTACTTCCTAATCTGCCAAATTCAATAATTTACAATAGATTTCCCAATCTCTAGTGTAAATCAAAGTCCTTCTACTGTTCTTGTATATGATATCAACAAAAAGTTTTCTAACAAGGCTTTTCTCAGCTTATTTCTAATCTCTATAACCTGCATGAAAACATCATTCATCAAAAGAACCCTTGATTTAGCTAAATAAACAGCATGCTGTGTCTAACTCCTCCTCTGCCTGACTCACCGAGGGCAGGCCTGGAAACAAAGGGGAATGTGCACACACCTAACAGGAACTTCCTCAGATAAACAAAAGGCTAAAGAACTGGATTCTTATCAGCAGTGAACAGCAGATGCAGGAAGCCTTTTGCTGGAAGCCAGGGCACCATTTTTTAAATTAAGTCATTTATAACATTCAAAGCTGGAGGAAGGCAGGATTTTACAAGTCATGGTTTTCCTCTGTTCATACAACACGTATAAATGGATTTTTTTTACTCTCTGACAAAGCTACTAAAGGAAAAAATAACCAGACAATACCTTTTGAACTATATACACACGCATGTAACCACAATACCTTTTGAACTACACACAGAACTTCATTCATTACGTTCCTCATAAACAGAAAGGAAAAAGTTTAATGCTACCAGTATCTGAAACAGCATGCGGCCTGCAAAGGTACTATAATTTTCTGTAATGTATCAGAGCAGTGAACGCCTTTTGTATTGTGGCACACAGAATCCCATAAAGTTTTGCCACAAGAACAAATCTGTTGCATGTAGTTTATGAGAACTTCTGTATTGATCTCTACTACCAAGACAGAACCAGACTATTTTGAGGATATTGCTCTCAGGTATATATGAAGAAATTAATTGCCTCTGTTCTCCATCAGTATTGGTATCCGGAATTCAACTATTGTGCTGTTTCTGGGAAAAAGGATGGTCTCCATCTAGCCCAGGTATTTCACAGTTACTTGTAACATCTTGCCAATGCCTGGACTGTAGAACATTTTACTGTAATTATAAGCCTAAATCTAACATTTAAAAACTCAATATTTATAAGATGAAAACCTAACTTCACCACAGTTATGTGCAGACACTTAGATCAGCGTATTCTTCTTCATATATATTAAATTTTCAATTGAAACCAAAATTAGCTGTAGAAAAAAGGAAACCCCCCCAAAACTTGTAAGAGTCTCTTTCTGCAGATGCCTTTGTGTTCTGCTTCCCCTGATGAAAAGTAACTGAACTCACATTTCTAATTCTACCAAAATTAATTTTATAAATACACACCATTAGTTTCAAAGAACAGTCTTCTTGAAAGGAACTGTTTAAATGAAGTACCTTTACATATATTGAAAAGCCAGTTAAACAAAGTAAAATTAACTGTAAACTATACACTCTTACTCAATTCAGACTTCTCAACAAAAACAATAGTCTCAGCTGCCCCTAAAAGAAAGTATGAATGAATGTAAATGGCTCAGACAGGTGGTTGACCTTGAAACTTCAGTAGTATTTACCTCGGAAATGTTTTTGTCAGTCTCTCTTCTTTTTTCCTCTAATTTCCTTTCGATCCCTACAATTCCTACAGCCCTTATTCTTCCTGCCTGCAAAAGAAAATAATGAAAGGAATCAAAATAGGAAATGCTAAGTTTTCTCATCTGCCTCACTGTGAAAAACCTTACATTAGAAGACAGGAAACGTTCCCGCAAAGAGCTGATATGCATACAATAGTTCATATGTTTCTTGAAAGTATTTTTTAAACCAGTGTAAAAAACATAAACGGTAAGTGTCAAGCATGTATGAATTTGCTGTAGTAGACAGATAATAAGATTATTATATTGAAGCTATTAATATGAAGATGCTTAATAGCCTGATCCAGACTGAGCATTCCAGCTCATCTCAATTAAAGCCTCCCAAGTCCATGTGAACATCAATACTAGAGCTGTGGAAATGCATGAGTGTATCTAAACATGATTACCTTGAGAAATCTAGCCTGAAGAAACATAGCCACAGAAACACAACGCTAAGTGCAGTCTAATTGACCTTGCTGAGGAGTATCGGAATGGAGATGATGGTGAACCTTTCATTTGATGCCGAATGTGTTTTAGAAAGGCTGGTACCTAAGTGGCAGTGGTGCCAGCCCTCAATCTTTGACTGCAAAGCTTAGCACTGGTGTTAATGGTTTGCTATGACTTACGAGTAAGAACAGGAGGTAAGGCATTTTCATTACGTGATTCTTGACGCAGGGTACAGGCTTCCCCATTGCATTCCCAAATGCAACTATTTTTATAGGTACTACATTTACAAAGGAGGACATACATATGTGATTTGACGTTGAACAATCTTTAGTTTAGTGATTTGACGTTGAACAATCATCCTATTTCATTCATATAGTACTATATGTTCAATATATTCATGTATTCATATACAGAAACATCTACGTGTTTATCAGAGTTTGTAACCTAGAAGTATGCAGACAGATAAAGAAGGCAATCTAACATATGACAAAGAGATTCTCCATAACTGTCCATTTAGAATATACATTTAAATCAAACATATATAGGTTCCAGAGTTATATAAAAGTTACATGTTATATATCTGACCTCCAGGCACAAAAAATAAAACAGAAAAGAAATCACAATTAAGACCAAAAATCTTTCAGCTTCATTAGATCTCTCATGCTGAATAAAATTATATGCAAATATATATATAAAATATTTGCATTATGTGAGTGTGTGTCTGACTACATACAAAAAATGGAGCTCATTATCAACTATTCAAGTCTAAACACTCTCAAGGAAGAGAGGCCACAGTGTTCTAGATCAGGTGAAAACTGCAAAGGAGAAACTAATTTATGCCAGTGAAGAAATAGGCAAAGTAAAGCTGAATTCCCACATGTGCCCATGGTGTTGGTTAGAGAGGCATGCCAGATGCAGTATATGGGGGCAGCAAGAAGTGGAAACGAGATTACATACAGATTCTGCTCAGAAGCTCTGCACATACCTGTGGATCCTTGTTAACTTGAATGGTCTGACCAGTAGGCATGTTCTCCCATCTCCTTTGGGTGATTTCTTCCGACAATCGTCTATAGAACTGCAAACATTAGAGAGTGCAACAGATGTTTCATAAACTGTGCAGAGTACCTCTGGGTATTTTTAGCATCTTGGTGGTAGATGAAATAAACTTCACTGTAAGACAAAGCATGGTAACACCTACACATCCACAGTACAACATTCATTATCTGGAAATTCTTAATGTCCAATCTTCAAAAATACACACATTAGAGGAGGAACCATGTAGTTAATAGTCAAACTTGCATAAGTACTTCTATTGTAAAATACTTTTTTCAGATATTCAAAATGTTCCAAAACATGCTAAAGTTAAAAATGTCGAGGTTTGCTCAAAGGCATGCTTTTAAAAGGAAGGAAAGTTGAACAATCTAATTGCTATTGATCTGTTAATTCAACAATATAAAGACATCCACACAGATCAATTACACTTATTTGTTTATTGCTAGTACCGGAAGGAGGCATTAGTTAATTAGCTAACAATAAGTGTATCCCACTGACCAAAATCCAGAAAGAAAACCTACTCCATTCTTATGGTTGTTCAGAGTTCACAGGAAAGCATTCTGAAGTCATAAAGAAAAGATCTGGAGTGTAATTGATATGCTAGGTAACCAGTTAGCATAGTAAGTTTGCTTTTCAGACACGAACATTAACATTAAAATAAATAAGGTCATGATTAGGCAAAACACATATACAATTATAACTAGGCATAAATCTACACTCGTCCTAAGCTGAAAACTGCTCACAAAGAAATGAAAGTGAGTCTGATCAAGCACATGCATTTATAAGACATTTATAACTAATTCAAATTGAAAATCTGATTTTCTGCAGTGAACAGGTACAGCTTTTTTCATTGTTCAAAGTTAAAGTTCTTAGTCTCATCAAGTGAGGATCTTATACTGTGAAATTTCTTTACAGAGTGCAATTTCTTTGTTTTTTAGGATAAGCCTTCTTTTAAAAATATATTACATTTTTTTAGAATGCTCAATGCCTTTGAGATTTGGTGTAGGTAAAAGAAATATTTATAAAACATAAAATGAAACAAAGCTCTGAAACAACAAAAAGTGTTCAGCAATAAAATTTGAGAGATGATTAGGAATAAGTTGCTTGATTCCTGTTCAGTAGATGGTTAGCTACAAAGAAACATCTTTTAGTCTGTTAAACATTTAACAGATTTCAGAGACGTCATTTTGGAAAATCCTGTGTTCAATTTAAAAGATTAAAAAAGGAAGTATAAGATTATATTAAAACTACTAAAATAAGGACAAAGCCTAATAATGCCTCTTGACATTTTTGGAACTCTATTTGCATTATTTAAGCAAAGTAGAGAACCCTGAAGGCTCGTAGTGTTTGTCTTTGAAAGGGATATATTGAAAAAGCTCCACCTCAAAAGTAAACATGGAAGGATCATGGAAAATTATCATTAACGCAGCAAGAGGAGAAAAGCATGTCCAAAGATTTGATATGCTGGGCTTGCATGGTACAAAACTTACCTCAATCTGCCCATGTTCTTTGAAAGAAAGTTTGATGTAGGAATATTTGCTGCTTTGGAATGGACCAGGCTCTTTGTTTGAAGAAGCAGGATGAAGATGAACTACTATTTTGGCACTAAGAAAAAGTTAAAGGAAAGAGAAGAGGCAGCTTTCTGTAATATCTAAAAAAATTATTTCTACAGTCAAAGTTAACCATTTAATCAAAACCTCTATTAACTTTACCTCACATAAGAGCTAAAGTACATCAAATAATGCTTTATGTTTGTGCATCAACATTTAAGTATTTTGACTCAATATTATAGTAGATATTGCATAAAAACTACTATAACCTCTAAAACAGCAACATCTCACAAACTTAAAATGTACCCACCATCAATTCTTAAGAAATAAACGTAACAAATTTTAACATTTCAAGCAATAATTTTTGAAAAATCTTTTAGTTAAGATAAAAAACTAATCATCGAGTAGTCGTTTGTTTTGGCTTTTGACTTGCAATAACTACTGCCAAAATACACTATCTTTTTCACAGGAAAACAAAAGGTCTCAATATTATGTTTAATCTATCCCACTTGTATATGTCACTTGCGAACACTGTATGTGAGTATGTCCAAAACCAACATTCAAAGGTAACGTGCATGGAAATAACAGTCTAAAATGACACCTACCACCAAAACAAACTTTGAGATAGCATTATTTTAGGAACATAACAGACTGCTATCACAGCATGACTACAGATCTGCCATTCCCATTTCATTTTACTGATACTTTTTTCATGGGTCTTTATTTATTTGACTTCTCCAGCATTAGTGAATTGCCTGATTTCTCCTGGATACCCCCAGCCTATTACCTTACCCATCTGACTGTAGGCTGCAAGCAGATGTCAACTACATATATATTTCTCCAGTTAATATTTTTTTCTCTGTTTCTTGTGAAACTTCTTTATACACATCCCATACCGAATTAGGTATTCAAGTGAGTGGAAGCACTTGAGTTCCTTCTAACCATCGCTAGCATTTCCATGCTCAAAAACAATCATATGGTCATGAAAAGCTATATAATACAGGATCTGGCAGAGTTTCTATCCCCAACCAGTTCTGTGGCACAAAAGACTAAAATTAGCTTTTAAATTTAGATCCAGCAAAATCACTGTTGTCATTTATGACTAACCAAATGAAAATGGCAAGCTAGAACACATACTTGTTTAGTGATTACAAGACAGTTATTTAACAAATCACATCAAACACCGCTTTGTCATGAGTCTCTTACACATTTGATCTCAAGTGAGGAAAGCAGGTCCTTGTGGCTGTCAGTCTGGAAACCTGGATTGCAAATGGAGCCTACCATGAATTAATATATAATCTTGGGTACCTCACATAACATGCATGGGCAAACTATCCATCGGACAAGGACAAGGACTATCACCTTACCTTTTTCCTATCCCAGCTGCTTGCTCTTCAATAAAGACGATCTGAGACAGAGGTATAGCGATGCAGCACTCCTGGAACAATCAATGCAAACACAAGTGAAATTAAAGCCATATCCTGACTATTCATTCTCTAAAAGCAAGTGTTCTCTTTCTCCATTTCACAAACAGTACAGATTTCTACAGGTGTTGCCTGAGGCACCCCATATGAAATATGATAGTAACAATAGAAACAATCTATTAAAGAGAAACGTAAGTAGAAAACTTAATATGAAGTTGAAACTGGGTTCTAGATAATAAAAAAAAAAAATCAAACTTAAGTGTCAATGTGTCGACTTTAGACACCTCAAGCTAGATTCACAGGACTCGGGAATTTAACAAGTCTTTAGTATCTAAGTTCAAAATTTAAACACTAAAATTTCCACACTACTGCAGCTTATCCCTGTAGGTGCAGAATGCTCATAGGTTCTTAACATTTTTGCATTGATGTTACTTTGGGAGCTAAAACGATATCCAAAAGCACCAGTCTTTTAAGTGTTGAACGTCTGAAAAACTAGACTATCCTCTGAGTGGAATAGGAATTTCTTCATCTATCCCACACCCAAGGACTTAATCCAGCAATTGATGCATCTCAACACACATTTATTGGACTGTGCTTTAGACAAAACAAAGCAGAGCAAGAAACAAGACTGTATCCATCTGTGGGAGACTAACCCACCCAGGCTAAACTCTTTCTACATGCATTTGAGACAGAAATTGCTCAAAGGAGCAATTCAAAGCATCTAATTAGGTGCCTGGTCTTGTTTTGGTGAGTGTCCTTTAGTGAACGTTGTCTTCCGCACAATAGCTTGGTGATCAACACAGTCACCCAGAATACAGGAAACACAGGTTACATTCCCTCTTTGAACCTCTCTTCCATCTGCCATGAGGGTGTGCCTAACACCAGGTTACAATGAACACTGTTACAGGGCCCTCTCAATCCCTACTACCAAAATTGTTCCTCTTTGCATGAAATGATTAAATACTCATTAAATTGGAGATTAGGGAAGTATACATGCAGGAACTCCGACTAATGAGTAGATCTCTCATTGGGAAAAAACATGGGTTGTACTTCCTGTTCTAAAAACTCTTAATACAAGCTGTTTAGATTCTTCTATGGCTTCAGATTCTACAGTCGTTATATAGAAGAGGTTACTGTTTGTAAAACGCCCACATAGCTCTGGACACTTTAAATACAGGCAGAATGATACTTCTGTGTAAAGAAACAAAAAAAAGTTTTTGAAAATGACAAAAGGATCCAACTATTTATAGTATGTACACTGTCAAAATGATTGATTCATTTAGTTCACAGTTAGAAAGTTATGAACTTATTGTAAGCACAAGGACTTAGAATCACCCCTTCCAGGTGAGAGAAGCAAGAGGAAGGGATATAAAAAGAGAGATGTGTTAAAAATGCTGTGAGTTTATTTGGATATTTTTTTTCTAATGTCTCATGCTCACATTATGCATGATTTTATGATTTAAAATGTTGTACAAATCTAGCTATGTAACAAACTTAAAAGAATTATGTATTTTTCTTCCTTTGGAAATCGCTGTATTTTCTATACTGTTCAACTGCAGATGGTATGTAACAACAGCAGCTATAAAACACAGCTGTCTGTTTTTGTAAAAAGGTTTGCTATGTTAACCTAATGACTAGTGCCCCATTTATTACTAAAGTTTGCTGACACAATAAAAGCAGACTCTCTACAAGTTTATTCTAGGTAAGCTAGCTAAGGTTTCTAAGGCTGATGTTATATCACAGCTGAGCTTACCCAACAACTCACCATGAAAATAAAAGGGCATTGTGCTCCTCATGTTTCAATCCTAAGAGCTTGAGAAAGAATCAGCTTCATTTACCGCACTAAAAAAGTTATTTGTGTACCATAGATTTAAAATTAAAAAACAAACCTGGCTCCGCTGAGACAGAATTGGTCTGTATTAGATCAGAACTGGGTAATTTTTGCCCATCTCCTGGCCATATGTTTCTGCCCCTTCTCTTAATCAAGCCTGGAGCTTGTCAGAATCTTTGCTGAGTTAAATTAATTTGTTAAAAGAAAACTATTTTTCTTATCTTCCAAGTTTCTTCTCTGCTGATTTAGCAAATTCAATGATCTTGATACAAGGAATCATGTAGCCTAGGAGCAGGGGAAGTCAGGGACAAGAGATGAATGTCATCCTTTTGTTGGGAAGGAGAGAATGGGGATATGGACAGTTGTTAGACTTGCTGAAGCCATAACACTTAATGTTACTCCAAGCAAGTAAAATGTCCAAGTGAGAAGATCAGAAGCAGTGCACGTTGCAGTACATGCCCACCTGTGTCAAGAAGAGATGCTGATGAAGAAGTAAGAGATGAATTACACAGATAGTTTAGCACAACTAAATTATCTCATGCTGACTATGCCAAAAAAAAAGTTAATTTATACAGAATAGTTCATGATCTGGCCAATCAACCCCTGACTTCTTTAACAGTTACCCCATCCTGGGCACTAGCTCTCAAAACATTTTGAAAAATTTGTACTAAAAATAGTTCTCAAGTTCCTGCAAACAATCCCTAAGGAAAAAATATATTGCTTTGCCAAATTAAGAACATCCTTTGTGACCTTACCTTTAGAAGTCTCTTAGTAGCTCCCTGCTTTGGAGCAAGGATGTGATATTTGGTAGGGAATGGCCTTTGGGTGTGAGAGGTGCTTCAGCTATCCTTGCGCAAAATCAGTCTAGCGGAATGTAACAGGCCTTTGAAAAGTTGTCATCTGAACATGCTCTGTCTATACTTTGGCTTCCAGGGCTAAATTTCTAAATGACTGTGTCCAAAATGAGCATAATCCAACCTGGTTCTGAGGAGGACTTCTCCTTCAATTGCAGCTGCAAAGTAGTGCACGTTGTCACAGTCTATGCTTAGAGCTTTGTATGTGTTTGTAGTCTTTCTCACCCATTTCTAGCCTGCAATCTCAGGCTTGATGATACAAAGCGTTCAGCAGCAGTATTACACTGTAGTTCTGACACTGCCACTTAACCTCTGAGTTAATTCTCCATAGCAGTACAGACAAATGTTCTGGCTTATTGAAGGGATGGTTCAGCACAAGAACAGGCAGTCAGGAAGGTAAAACCCATATACAAAATAATACTGCCAACCAAACACATCCTATTATCACATCATGGTCTGGGACTATATGGTGGGAGCAGATGACAGGGAAACTTGGACTTGAAAACACAATGAGGCAGAAAAGGTCTCGCTAGACAAGGAGCATGGGAGAGGAGTTCACATTATGATTTGCCTGACACATTCAACTTCAGTCTCAAAACCAACAGGTTTTAGTGCATGATACCAGACTCTTTTCTCCTCTATTTTTGTGCCATAGAAAAGGAAAATTTATATGATTCATTCCCATCCCTCCTCATGTCTGCATGATCATTTTATTAAAGCAGAATTGGGTGAGAGAACATTCCTTGTACATAATTTTCTTTCCACTGTGAACAAAAAAATGGACTAAACTTTTAAGACAAAACACACACAAAGGAAAGAAAAATCTCTCTGTGTGCAGTCTTTTCACTGCAAACTACCTGTTGTTTATTATGGAATTTACAATTGAATGACATAAAAGAGACAAAAGTGGGACTTACATGATTCTTCTGATCCCTCCAGATTAGTCTGTGTGTGCTAAGCAGTAATACTCCACTATCAAATTTCACCTAAACAGGAAAAATAGTACAACAACAAATTTAACCAGTAAGTTGCATAAATACTCATCTTGGAAATATTACGCATTATCACAACATAGCAATCAGATTCATCTAGCCAATATTTTGAGAACACTCTCTTTTTTCAGAAAACACAATAAATGAAGTTTAAGAAACAATGGCGAAAATTAGTATAAAAGGATTAGATGGATATACACAAACTTCCTTTTTCAACTACATAAACTTTCCCCCAGGAAATCCTGAAGGATCCTCCCTCCATATGCTGTGCAAGATACACAAACATTCCTAAATATCGTATTTTAAACAGGGCTATTGGCTTTGGAACACTATTTGCTGACACAGTAAAGTAAAAAGTAAAAATTAAGAAAGTAAATATTATACAGAAAAGCAAAGTGACCTAATAAGAAGATGCTACACAGAGTCTGAAATCTTCTGGCCTGTCACATAGGAGTATTGCTTCTATCCATTTTACTGTCAAAAAGTTATTTATCAGACAGCAATCAGTGTGTGGAAAATCTGCTAGCAAACTGCTTCCTACTTGTAAAACTTGAGGCACGTTTTCACAGTTTTTTATGAGGGTATGCAACTACTGTGGTGTGGAAAAATGAAGAGATCAAGAGTTAGCCCAGCAGCGAAGTGAAGTGAGTAAGTGGGCAGGCTCAGATAAGAGCGGAGGGCAAAAGAGCATTCTTCACAACCAAAGCCAAGGAGCATTTTACAGCTACCAGGATGACTCAAGTGTGAATTGTATGGCGTGCCCTGTAGGTGACACCAAAGCCAGAGAGGACAGCTCGCTGTGCGGAGCAACACGGGGAAGTGCTTAGCCCCTAACACAGGAAGTGACAGCCCAAGCAGCGCACATCAAGTTTCACGACAGTGACACCAGCTACACACGCCCTATGGGGATGCCAACCCTCCCTCCCTGCGGCGCACACCGTCCACGGCCCTCCTCGGTGCCACAAAGCCTTGATCTCCTCCCTAACAACCTTCTTACAGAGCCAAACCCTGCCAGACCCTGGAGCAAAATGTAACCGTCCTCCCACGCCTCTGACCGATGCTCCTCCTGCAGCCCAGGCCCCTTCACACCCCTCGTCTCGCCCCCCCGCCAGCCAGGCCCCCTCGCCCGATACCACCCTCAGTCACGTTCCTCGCCGCCCCCTTAGCTGAGTTCCCCCGCTCCCCTGCCCCGGCCCCCGGGCCCCTCCGCGCC
>NW_008794446.1:692908-707225 GCF_000699145.1 Aptenodytes forsteri | reverse complement strand
CCGGCGCGTTCCCCTCCCCAGCTCCCGGCCAGCCGCAGGTCCGAGCCGGCGTACCGAGGTAAGGCTGCGGGGCGGGCACCGGGAGACAAAGCGCTGAGGGGCCGAACCGCCCTCCGCTCCCGGCCGCCGCGTAGGGAGGAGCCGGTGGGAGAGGGGAGCTGGTCGCTCTTCACGGGAAACGGGAGACGAGGGCAAGCGCCTCAGGTGGGGTCGGAGACCGGGCAGGTCTGGGCAGCAGCGCCCGCTGTCGTGGCCTTAGAGCTTCTGACCGGTGGGAGCGGGTCGATGAGACTTCACCTTCCCCTCGCAGGGCTGGGGCTGGTGCTCTCCCCTCCCCCCCCCGGGCAGGGCTTCTGGAGTGAAAGCCTTTCTTCACGATAAAAGGCACGCCCTAACTTAAGAGCACCCTATTGAAACAAGCAGATGCTCCGATCTAGACCTGCACTCTTCTGTTTATGACTTTCTAACCGGTTTGGCTTCTGCAAGTTAAACGAACTGAATTGCTTTGATGGGGCTTTGCCGTTTGGAGTCGGCAAGACGCAAGTTTCTGAAGCAGAAGGTGCCTGGAAGGCTCTAGAATGCATGCTGAGCTCGCTGCTGTGCAGCATCTCTTGGCAGGTACACCTCTGGTGTACTACTGGTGTACACCTCTTCAGAAGCAGGTGATGTACACTGACTCTTGGGCTTCATTCAGCGTGGGCTTGGACAGCTGTGTTAAAAAAGCACTATATCCTAAGTGAAACGGAGTGTTGCCGCAAGCCTAAGTCTTAGTCCACTCTGCTGGCTGTGTGTTTCAGGCTTTGGTGTGTCAGTGCATGAGAAAGAACTTTCCTTTCTCAGCTCTCCTATACTAGGAGGAGGTTCTGAGGGTAATTACCCCATTCTGTGGGATGACAACTTTTTCCTATGGAGAGCGTGCAATCAAGTGCTTACTTCTCTTCAGGATTAACATTCAGGTTCTCAAAGGCACTAATGTTTTAGCAATTTCTACTGTCTGGACTTCAGTAATACAGAAATAACTCGGCGTTGAGAGAACATGTTGATGGACCTTGCAGAGATTTCTGAAGTGTGAATCAAGAGCAATGGGCAAGACAAAATATGAAAGATAAAGAACATGGGCAAACAGATTCAAAAGGGGACTCATGCCTGCCTAGGAGGTGCAGGAGTTGGGTTTTCTATGCAAGGTCATTGAAGACTTCCACTGCTGAATGAGCCTGTCTATGATGGAGGATGGCACAATGCCATGAGTTCCTGAATGCCATAAAGGAATTGTTGTTCCAGGTCAAAGATAATGCTTTAACTCCTTGCTCTATGTTGTGGTTTAACCTGGCAGGCAGCTAAATACCATACAGCCATTTGCTCACTCTCCCCCAGGGGGGACGGGGGAGACAATCGGAAAAAAGGTAAAACTCATGGCTTGAGATAAAGATAACTTAATAGGACAGAAAAGAAAGGGAAAATAATAATAATGATAAAAGAATATACAAAACAAGTGATGCACAATGCAATTGCTTACCACCCACTGACTGATGCCTAGCCAGTTCCTGAGCAGCTGCTACGCCCCCCTGGCCAACTCCTCCCAGTTTTTTGTTCAGCATGACATCATATGGTATGGACTACCCCTTTGGCCAGTTTGGGTCAGCTGTCCTGGCTGTGCTCCCTCCCAGCTTCTTATGCACCTCCTTGCTGGCAGAGCATGGGAAGCTGAAAAGTCCTTACTATAAACACTGCTCAGAACAACTAAAACATCAGTGTGTTATCACATTATTCTCATCCTAAATCCAAAACACAGCACTGTACCAGCTACTAGGAAGAAAATTAACTCTATCCCAGCTGAAACCAGGACACTCACATCCCACTGCATGTGAAACAGTTGTAAGACTTGGAGTCTTAACTGTCTAGACTGGCTGTGTGGATGCTTGAGCTTGCTTTGGGTGGCAGGACCATCTTATCCCAGCTGCTTCCAGCAAGCTGAGGTCACTAGCTCCCTATGGGGATAAGGAAAGGTCTCTGAAAAAGATCAACAATGTAGTCCTATTAGGGATGTAAGTCTCTGGTGTGCAGTCAACCAGCGAAAACATGGGAAACAATATCCTGTTCTGGAATGACTTTCTGTATTAAGACAGTGACAGCTGGCTTAAGATCTTTTCAGGATCATTTTGTGCTGTTATTAACACTCCCATTGGTCCAACACTTGTGCAGATGCCCAGGTGACAATGGAAGAGAAGCAAATGATTTTACAGATGGTCAGTTAGGTTCACGTGCATGGTGTTTTTCATGTGTGCTATACTTACCTCACTACTGTCAAAGTGAAAAGTGTGCTTGCTGAACCAACAGTAAGTATGTGAAATACTGGACAGGCATCCAGAAGCAAAAAGGAAGAGCCTGATTTCTTCAGATCACAAAATCGTGTTTCTTTTAGCTTAATGCAGCAAAACAGCCATCTTGTATAGCTGTGAAATTACATTCAACCACCCCTTGAATATAGCCTTTCTCAAGAAATGAAAGAATGTGTAAGACATCATAAGATGTAAATATTAAACCAAAGACTTTCTTAATCCACAGTGTCTATGTTTTATAATGTCTTGATGCTTTTCTAATTGCACTTCCTTTTTTCTAAGTGACAAAGTTTGTCTGGCATTACTATTTTAGCTGAAAATGTAATAAGTATTTTTCTAAAACCCACTAGAACAAAGACGACAAAAAGTTGAAGAATATCTGTCAAGAAAAAAGACCTTTTCTGGCGTGCCCATTCAAGAAAACGAGGCATCGATCAGGTAGTATTTCCACTATGGTTTAGGTTCCTTTAGAAAGGTCCACGGTTGGTGGGAAAGATGTAAATAGCAGTTCTTGCAGAGAACCTCAACCAAAAGGTGAGACCACGCAACAAGACTGGTGACCACACGGATTTCCTAAAGTCCTTTTATTGTCGGCAAATGCTAGAAGTTTTTGCTAAGCAAATGCATAATAGATGCAATTCATGAAGCATATTATCTGCTCCTCTAGAGGCTGAGACAGGACAGGATACCTTCATGGCAGAGCTTTTATTTCAGATGCCACTTTGCTGTTTGCCTCTATAACCTTCCTTCTGCAAATAACACTTTTTCCCCTCTCTCTACTCAGTCTATGCTGCATGTGTTCACAATCCACTTGATCTAGCTTCATTGTATTTTTATAGTTACTAATTCACTGTTTTCTGCTAAAAGCAAATATACTGTAATAAAACCCAGCCTGTGTGATGGCCAACAAGTAGGCATAATGTTCGGTAAACAGAATATGGGCACCTATCACCAATTAGTAGTGTTTCTTTTTATTGACTTGTATTTAAATCTTCTTCCTGCTGTTGTCTAAAGTCTGGACATTTAGTATAAGACCTTCCAATAAGCAACAGAAGTTTCTCTAGGGAAGGCAGTGGTGTGAAGGAGTACAGAGGGTGCTAGCTCTAACATTAGTTCGTGGTGTAGCTTTGTCACATTTTAATGTTTTTGCAAATGGTAAATTTGTCCCTATCTAAATGGGAAGTCTTGCTTACCATTTTGTATACTTGAGGTGGCATGGTCCCATGTTCAACAGCACAGAATTACTTAGTAGTACAAATCTAACTGAACAATTACCTTTGAATATAAAATACACATAAATGACAAGGGTAAATATAATCTGTCGAAGATTTCCTCTGTGTAGCAGGAAAAGGCAAGTGCTTTCATGTTGTAGAGAGCCATCTCATGTTAGAAAGTCAGTGCTAACTACTTTCATTGTAGCAATATTCTTAATTTAGCATTTGATCTACTTTACTTTTCCTTGCTTTCAGTTTCTTCTCTGGCTATGAAATTCCAGGGCTTTTCATAGTCTTCAGTTAACTCATTGTTTAGAGCCATCAAGTATGTGGGTATGACTAATGCTTTTATTTTGCGGATATTTCCCTTTTGTGAAGCTATCACTGTTCCACACTGACTTCTGATCAGTCCCCTTAACATGTATTCTCTATCATAGATGACATGGAGGTGATAGCGTGATGCAGACTGCTTTCTCCAGTATTTCAAAGTCACTAATGTATCTTTATCTTCACTAATGTACCTTCATTTTCAACTCAGCTAGCTTCCAGAAGATCATCTGATGCAAAGATATCAGTTGCTAACTGGAATGTTAATTTTCAGTCACGTGCAATAGTGCCACATGTTTTATATGTGAATGCATCATGAAGCATTTGAGGAAGAATTTGCATTTGCAACTTTAAACTGAGATGTCTTTCTTCTGAGCTGTCAATACATTTTCATAGTTGCCAGGAGACAATGCTGGTCTTGGTGGTTTTATTACTTACTGGGTAGTCTGATGCCAGCTCTGGTGCCTGACTGCAGATTTTGGAACCTGTCAGTGTGGTCGGAACTATGTATCCTTGTTCAGACTCGCCTCAAATGGCCTGGCCTCTGATGATTGCAGTAGCTGAGCTTCAACTCCTTGTGCTGCTCCCACTTCCCCCTCAGCTGCAGCATTTAGAAACTTGACCTGTAGCAGATGCATCAGGCCAGACACGCTGGTGTTCATCCTTAAACATGAGAATGACACCTGCAGTAAATAGGGTCTGTTCTCTTTTCTTCCCCTCTGTTAGCCAGTTCTTTATGGTGCAAGAAGGGATGTTTTGCAGCCTAGGCCCTGATCAGTGGTTCCTTAGCCATTTGTTTTTTCTGGAGGAAGAGTCCAAGCTGAACAGAAATGCTTCAGTGTGAATTCAGCCTGCAGACTGCCACCTGGACCATGTGAACTTACTCTAAAAATACATTCCTTTGTTATGTTGCAGGATGATTTAAGATGTCTTATTTTTTTTTTAAACAGTAGCAGAACTAGGAGAGCAACTAGCAATAAACTGCAAGAGAAAATACAGCTCTCAACATCTTCAAAGCCAGGAATGGTAAGTTTTTGACTGATAATTCAAATACCGATGGCATTCTGTTCCTGTGGCTACAACATTCCACTCCCTTAAACTGTATTTAAATTTATGACTCCAGAGCATGAGAAGTTTGCAGGTGCAGAGGTGCAGTTTGTTAAAACTTTATTCAGTGACTGCTTAATATATGCTTTTTAGAGAGCTGTCGCATTACTGTATGTAATGGGTCATATTGATATTCACTTTGTACCTGACTGGAGAGGGGGTTAAAGAGGATACCGTTATTGCTGAAATAATGATTAAGATTTAACAACTTTTCTTGAGACTCTCAGAACTTTTGGGATATATTTTCAGTCTTCAGGGAATTTATTTAAAATCTGAGCAAGGTCTTCTGTCAGAGTAGAGAATTCTTCTATTGTACTCTTACTTGGAAAAAAACCAAATGAGTAACAAAACAACTGTTGAACGTGTGGTGATGCTGGCAAATCTAAGTAGATGCTAATACCTAATGAGAGTTCAAGGGAATGTTTTCCCCATATCATTTTGTGTCACTTTTCCAGAATTAAGATGCACATGGTTGTGCTGCTTAGAAGTAGCAAAATACAGATTCTTCTCCAGACCTGTTCTCAGGGAAAGGTGAGGGGGGAAAAAAAAAATAGACACAAAACCTGTGTTCATATTAGATGGTTTTGAGTTTGAGTTCCAAAAGATTTGAGAGACCTGGGGTTATTTGAGGAGGAAAGCAAAAACCTTAAAACTTCAAAACTGAGTGTTGAGGGGAAAAATTCCAAAAGTGAGAACAAAGTTTTTTTAGAAACTTCCTGAAGGGAGTTATTTTGGTCTGTGTTAATGTCTCGTGTGATTTTGAAATTGAGTTAAACTACGTAGCTTCCTTAAACAGCAGCCCTTGTACTCAAGCTCTAGTTATTGGCTTGGTCAAATCTAACTTTTAAGCCTGAATGACAGATCAGGAAATGAGATGCAGTGTATTTTTCTCACAATTCAAGGGCATCTTCCTTGAAGGAGAAGAGTATCAGCTTCTGCAGACTTCCATGTGTCGTTCACATATTTTTTTTTTTCCTGCCTTTGGATCTTTCACTCTTCCATAAGCTGCTGCTTGGACAATGCCTAATTACTTGCTGTAGAGCATCTTTGGATGAAAAGACTAGGTCCCACTTCTCATGGCCTCTGGGCTAGGGTTATGCTGAGAACATATGGTTGAGAGTTTCAGGGAGTAGTAAGGCCGTATAAAACTCACGTGTCTATTCTTAACTACAGCCTCCTACAGCTCATTAGTAAGAAAAATTCTCCCTCTTCTGGTAACATATCCTAATGCCCTAATTAAAGGCTTTACTCACTACCTTGTGTTAGTAGGCTATCCACACTAAGCGGAGGAATGATGCTGCTGTTAAGTAATGCGGTAGGCAAACTGAGATACTGCTTTTGACTCTATACAGCATAAAGCAAGTTTCTACTCTATGGCTCTTAGAAGGTGATTTTGGCAGTTAAAAGCCAGCAGTTGCTTTAAGAGAGTTGTTTCTAGAAGAAGAGTGTAGCCCTCAGGTTAGGCCTTCTTACTTCCAAGGCAGAATTTAAATAATCATTATGTCATTTTTTTAATGTGAATTCTGCAATAATAGTTGACAAATATTCTACTCAGTGTATATAAACTACTAGTTTAGTTACTTTTAAAGTGGCATTTACTGTTAACCACTTTAGTCCTGTAAATGAGCAAAAGCCTCTTTGGAAACAAGTAACATGCAGCATGAATGTACTTCTAACATCTCCATGGATATGCTTTTGACTTCAGGAAAATAAAGAGAATACTAATAAACAGTCATGGGACCAATCAAGCGGAACCTCAGAAGAAAATGTTATTTTAAACTCTTCCACAATCACACTGACAAATTCCATATCAGGCACAAACTATAATCCTGAAGATCATGCTTCCAAGGATGAAGTCACTGAAATAAAATCTCAGCATGTGTCACTTAGCAAGACCTTCTTGCAAATAAAAAGCATAAAAGAGAAGAAATTGATTGCAGAAAAACAAAGTTCAAGTGTCATCCTACCAAAGAAACCAGTGCTTGGTACTTATCGTGGCAAAGTTATCCAATCCAAGGTAAACTCCTTCCGAAAAGCACCAAAAAGTGAGGGGGAAAAGAGTTCTTTGCCAGGCAAGAAGCTTCCTCTTGCTACCAAACCAGCAGCAAGTTCTTTGTCCACGAGCAGCTGTAGTGTAGTTCTGAAGACTATCAAAGTCACAAACTACCCTAATTCTGTAAAACCAAATGGTGCCCTCCCATTCCAGAGCAAACCATCTGACAAAGCTGCTATTAACTCACAGTCCCGTCTGAAGAAACGGCAACTAACATCTGCCGTAGTGCCAAAGAAAGTAACAGTCCAAAAAATGATTGGTGGAAGGGGACCACAGCCACCAAAGGCTGCTTCTAACAATTCTGACCGCAGCGCACTAGGAGTGAAGAAATGTGCAGATTTTTGTGAAGATGCAAGACCAGAAGCTCCAGCAAAACCAATTTCTGTTGTTCCTGGCACAAAGTTGGGACAGGATTCTAAAACTAACGGCAACAGAAAATCTGTTCTGCCAAAAGAGTCAGCAGAAGAGAGAAGGTAACCAAATTACTGTCGTAGCTTGATCTTGGGAGGTATTTAGACCTTCTTTCCAAGAGTATCTATTTTGATCTATTTCTTGCTGTAGATGCGCTGAAAAATAAGAGAACTGAGTGTTTGAACTTGATTCCCAAGGGCAGCAGACTAAAACTGTAGACTTAGTCTGAATCCTGATTTCTCAGTATTTATTGCAGCAGTTCTTCAGGCTTACAGCTTGTCCCCTGCTGTTATAAATAGAAAATTTATATTGCTCGAGCTCTCTGGTTTTTAGGCTAAGTGCTGTGACAGCCTTAAGCATGACAGATAATCCTGTAAGTGAATTGCACATGCATGCCACTGCTTTAAAAAAAAAAAAATGACTGATGCAGGATGTATATAGAAGTGGGCATGTTTATGGACTGAAGGAGAGCGCTTGTCAATGATATTTTTCAGCTTGGTGAATGCATCTTAGATGATGGGGTGAAGATTCATAATCTAAAAGTTAAAAAAAACTGCTTTAAAAAAAAAAAAATGACTGATGCAGGATGTATATAGAAGTGGGCATGTTTATGGACTGAAGGAGAGCGCTTGTCAATGATATTTTTCAGCTTGGTGAATGCATCTTAGATGATGGGGTGAAGATTCATAATCTAAAAGTTATTTAGTATTCTTGGTAGAGCTCCTTGTAGAAAGTCACACTTACTAAAAACTGGTGGTCTAGGGGGATGGGGTTGAAATGAAATATATATGAAGACTGAATTACACTTATACATCAGTTTCAGATTTTAAAAGCTGTGTGATAGGGTTGTTCTGGGTAGCTCTCCATGCTTTGTGTCTTTAGAGATAGTTTCTAGTTTTCTGGTTTAAAGTGGGATTAGGGAAGAGTGGTGGCACAGATGAATAAATTAGAAGCATTTTTTACCTTCTCTTGAAAAAAAGGGCCTGTAACCTAAGTCTCTTGTTGCTGCTGGAAAGGGAGACATTAAAGTGTTCTGACCTGATAGATACCTAAAGCAGACAGTGATATGCATGGTTCTGAAATTTCCATGCAGGACTAAATGGCAGCTGTATTCCTTTTAGGATTAAAGGGAGAGGACCTGAGGACTATCTGGAAAGTACATCTTTGTATGACTTATCCTAGTTAGTGTCAGTCAATGTAAAAAAACAAAACATCTGTCACTTCAGCTAATAATATTTTAAATGCAGAGCTCGCCTGGATGAATGGAGGGCGTCTAGAGGAAAAGTGATGAGGAGACCTCCTATATCTGTGCTTCTGGGACCCCAGTCTACAAGTGAAGAACAAGAATTCTCTTCTGGTGATTCTTTAGAGCATGTATTACATAGTGAAAAGGTCAACAAGACTCTTGAAGAATGTCTGCAGTTAACCAAACAGGTATTCAGTCCCTTGCCTACCAAGTTCTAATTGTATAGGTCCCTACAACACGCAAGTCCTATGGGTGTGCTGGACCTGTGAATCAGATGCAGGGGACTAATTGCTCCCCAAGTTAAGCAATATCATAGCTTTTTGCTGGCACCTGAAGAAATTAGTTCTCACTTAAGCTTCACTAACTTACTGAACTACGCAATAAGATTAGGCAATAATGGTAACATAATAAAGTAGAAAAGCTATAATGTAATGAAAGAAGCTATGAAGTAATTAATCTAAAACAAGTTTGCATTTGCAGAAACTTGCCTGGACTTCTGAAAAAGCCTGCTTTAAGTAGTTCTGAAGATGTCTATGCACTCTACTATCCCTTCTACTTACAATACTGTATAAATAATTCTCATTCGGAAGAATAGGTGAATGACAGTTCTGCTTAAGTTCATAGTTCAGTCTTGGAAATACTTGACATCTTCAACTTTCATGGTTATTCTACAAAGAAAGAAAAAATACTTGCTTTCTAGTTCAAAAGAAGCTAAATACAGCACCTCAAAATGTTCGCTGTATTTTAATCTCTGCTCTTGTAGGGATGTCAAGGCGATGAAGTACGTGTCATGTTGGAAGATCTGACACAGAGCATTCCTGGGGCTAAAAAGCTTGCAAAATATTGGATCTGCTGCATGCGTCTTGAACAGATGGGGCCTCTTGAAAAGCTTATTGCTGTCTATGAGGAAGCCATTTTGGCAGGAGCAATGGTGAGCAGCTTGTCTTGAAGTTTGAGACTAACAAATACAAAGGCATGAAAGTATGGTATGTAAAATACAACTACTTCTGATTTTAATAAATCCTTTTATGGTAGAAGGAAAGCCATGTGACCTACTTGAACATAAAAAAAAAATTGAATTTGGTTTGCTCTGTAACCACTGTAGATACTGCTTTCAAGAAGAAAGGTTTAGGATCATCAAAATACCATATGATGTTCTGCCTAGAAGAAATTAAGGACTGAGACTTCTAGTATCACTAGAAACCCAAAGCAGAACTTAATTTTACATTTATTGATGGACTTAATTCCAGTGCTTTAATATCAGCAAGATTTCAGGGCATCAAATACAGCCTTAGTGCATCAGATACAGAAAATACAGGATTCACTTGTGTTCTGACTTACGTCTGAACAGCTTTAAATAAAGCGTTTGTAACATGAACATCATGTGGTCTGTACCACTTTCCCTGTAACTGTTATACCAAATAAGCTGAAATGATGATTAATTTTGGAATTGTTTTTCTAAAACAATACAACTTTTTTCCAGCCTAAAGATGAACTACGGCACACACTAATAGATACCATGAAAAATACTGAAAGCCTTTTAAAGTCTAAGGATGGTAAGTCTGAGTATTCTAGTCAAATGTCTGGCTTGACAGGCAACACAAGCTAACTGTTTAAACTATTTGTGCCTATGTTAAATTCTATTTCATGGAAACTTCTCTGTGATTGTTTTGTACTCAATTATCTTTGAAAAACAACCTTGACTAATCCTTTTCAATTGTGGGCATGTTAAAATGAGTAGCAGAGATGCTTTCATATTCAAACTCTATCAAAGCAATGTTGTCCAGCTATTTTAGCCTGATAATCAAAGAGTAAATAAAAACATCCTTGTGAACTAAAAATCGGTTGCCTCTGACACAAACTCCTTCACTAGCAGATGCATGGTCGTGTTACGGCATAGTGACAATTAAAGGTGGTAAATATTCCAATTTTGGAAGCAAAGTAGCCATATACAGTCTTGTTCAATATAGTGTAACCTGACAAGTATTTGGTCCCAGAAACTGACTGAAATACTTGTTCAGAGCTGCTGTGCTTGGGAAGGAAGAGAATGACTTTTCAGGATGTACTTGTCCTGAGTTTTCAGGTTGCAGGTTCTTGAAGGTGACTAAAATTACTGTGTAATTAGTAACTTAAATTACTGTGCTCAGACTCAACACATACTTCACTTTCATTCTCATATGTAAAGCTTTAAGATTTCAGAGATCTCTCTAAAACATTAACTTCTCTTTAGTTGTAACTAATCACAGCTGTGCTTTCTTCAATATTTCAATTTTAGGGGGAACTGTGATAGAAGCTCATTTAAAAGAGGTAGTGGAAGTCAGCAAGGAACCAAATTCATCTGTAGAGCGAGTTCAGGAGGCCTTCAAGGATCTCAGCTCTGATGACCAAAAAGCAGAGAGTGATGACAAGAAGTCAGAGACTAGCAGCGAAGTGATCAAAAAAGCAGAAATGGATTTAGACTTGAAACCGAGAGAAGAAATCTTGCCAAAAAAGAATAAAAAGCACAAGACTAAAGAACGTACAAAAAAGAATGGAAAATGTGAAACAGAAGAGCAGAATGAGGATGGGGTAAAAGATATAGCCCAAGCAGTTAATTCTCCTGAGAAGAATGACACATCTTATTTAATGAGATACAATCCATCTACCACACCATACTTGGAAAGGTAAGATTACTTCAGGTAACTATGGAAAGTTTGCAGTGTCTGGGGCAACGGTAATGTTTGTGTCCTGTTGAAACAGGTAGGCACTGCATTTGTGAACACCTAGTTAAAAGCTCTCAAGAGCTTAGTTTTTAGGATTGCTTCCTCTTCCTTCAGAAGGAAGTCTTTTTAAATAAATTCCTCTACTTACTCAAACTGTTTTGCTTTTTGAATGCCTCACTACAGAGTAATCAAACCTCTGTGGCAGAGACGTAAATTCCAGGTTTAGGATCCTCCCTGCCCCCAGCCCACATGTCAGTAGCAGTTCCACACTGAGCTAGGTAGAGAGAAAGTAGGTGTCTCCAGTCCTCCCCTTTTCAAATGTAGATGTGGTTGTATGTCATACAACACAGAAGAAGTGAACAAGATGTAACTGTCCTGTAAAGATTCTTAATTGTATCTTGTGGCAAAAATCTGGGTAGTAATCTCAGGGCAAAACAGATAATACTTAAATTCTTTTTTTGCCACAAGGTTTCTTCTAAGATAGCAGACCTAGGAAAGTTGTGCTCAGCTTTGGCAGCTGGTGAAGCTGGACTCCTGGCAGCTGTATGCTGTCCCTCATAGCAGGAAGAACAGTTTCCCCCTGATGGAATGGGAGGGAATCTTCCTTTGGAAACTCTTTTCAGGAGGTTCTCCAGATCAAAATATTTTGCCCAAGAAAAGAGTTATACATCTGGTTTTAACTGTATAAATGGGAAAGGGCTGTTTCCCATTTCCTTTGGCTATGGGAATGGGAGAGAGTTGAATAGGAATCGCGACTTGCTGTTTCTGCTAGATGCTACAGAGGTAATCTGTATGATGGTGTGCCTATGTTTAGTGATTTTTTTTTTTCCCCTTTTCCTAAGTGTGAAGATGCACCATGAGGGAAATGACTTCAGTGCTAAAGACCTGAAGATTGTAACCCCTTTGCGATATTCTCAACGCATTCGGGAGAAAATGTGGAAGCTGTCGGATACTGTTAAAGATCAAGATCTATGTGTCTCTTCATTTGAACAGCTGGGAGAACTGGAATCAAAAGCCACTGCATTTATCCCCGAACAGAACAATGCACTCAAAGAAACAAGTGCTGAAGTAGAAGAGTAAAAAGTAGCATTAATGCTACACAGGGGTTAAGGACTGGATCCTTTTTAAAGAGAGTTGGAGAGTGTTTGTTTTTAGCAGCTTTGAGAGAGGAGCTATCTAAAACTTGCATGGATGGCTTAAGATTAAATTTGACTGCCTGAGTCACTAAACTTTTGAGTTTATAAGTTTCTGCCTCTTCAAAATAGTGATAAATCTGGTCTGTTTTAGTACTTATAAAACATCAGTGTCTTCGTGTTAAATGTGATCCATTAAATATTGAATTAAGGACTAGTTTTAACAGTTTGATTGTAGTATGTTGCTAATATTGACTGTTTTCCTGTTGCAATTCCTATAAATTCTTTAGAATTGCACAACCTAACTTTTAGTTTAAGAAACAAAAATATCGTAGGCATTCCGATAGGGCAATGTCTGTTACAGCAACACTTAGTTTTGAAAACTGAAACCAGCTAGTAAGGTGTACACTAAGTTTAAACTGTTGTATCCATTTTTAGGGGGTATTTCAACAAAACTAAGTTTAATCCCTTTAGTTATAGGGATTATTTATGATCAAGTAATCTCCCTTAGATGAGGTCTGATACACTAATTACTATGTGACTGTTCTAATGTTGGTTTGCATTAGTCTGTAATATGGTAGACTCATTAAACTAATAAACTGAGTTGTATTTGTTCTTTATTTATGGGCTTTAGGCTGGAAACTAATTGTAGAACATGGCTATAGGCCTGAGACTGGTATTCTGAAAATTATTTTAGCCTGTTCTTGGAGGCGAACTGTCAGAGCAGAACATCATGAAATTTTTTTCACATTCAGCAGAAGCTGAGTGTTTCCATATCTTCAGTATGCAGAGCTTACATGAGCTGTAACTTAAACCTTAGCTGAGCATTCAGATTTCAGTGTTAAACAGACCTTGGTCCTTATGGCTAGCTAGAATCTTCTGTTTGCAGAAGGGACATGCTTTTTGCATCTAACAAGAAACCAAACTTTAAGTGTACTGTTGCACTGGGTTTTCTTCAGAGAACCCTCCTGATCACTGATGAGCAAGTCCCAGCACCCACTTGTAGTACTAAAAGGAACACAGGATTGAATGTGTCCCAGTCAGGACATGGTTTAGGCAGGCACCTCTTGTTCTCTGTTGTGGAGGGTTTAACTCTGCTGTGTCTCATGGTTCATGTGCTGACCACGGCATCTGTGTCGCACCAGTTCTGCTCTGTCATGGGCAGTGACTGGAACTGCATGGAGTCAAGCTCAGGGCGATTTTTTTTTTTTTTAACCTGGAAGTCTGAAGTGGAAATGCTTTTTCCAGCACAGAAAACAAAACGGTGGAAATAATTCTGCTAACAGAACTGCCCAAGACTTCTATGCCTTGCAAGCAGCTTTAGCTGGTTTTGTCTGTATCTTGAGGCATTTCCTTTTGTTGTAGAATATCCTGTAGTTAAAGTTTTACTTACACTGGTAATATTCCTATAGATAAAACCCAAGGTTCAAGTGCAACTCGTGGCCTGTCTTCGTTTATTTCAGTCACTAGTGCTAAGCTCTGGCACAAATCAGTCTCTTGCTACAGCAGAGAAACCGATTGTGAAACTGTTAACGGGGATTCCTACCTTGCCTTTTGTGTGACATGGAGTCTAAAGAGACTCCTGAGGTATTAACACGCCTCCTACTGAGGTGCTGGGCATGGGGGGGGGTAGTGTTTAACGTTAATAAATACCGGGAATAAGCCCCATTTGCTTGTTCTGAGGAACAAAAGCGGAAAGCCTCCATGGAGGGCTGGGCCGCTACGACCGCACGCGGAGCTGCCTCGGAGGCCGGGCGGGACCGGGGGCGCGGGCGGGGCGGACGC
>NW_008794446.1:678352-692838 GCF_000699145.1 Aptenodytes forsteri | reverse complement strand
CGTCGTTTCGCGCGGCCCTCGGAGGTGATTACCGCCTCCGCGCCTCACGCGTTGAGGGCCCGGCGGGGCTTGAGGGGCTCGGGGCGGGCTTCGGCTTTCCCCTCCCCTCTTCAGGGGAAACCGAGCCGTAGCTACCAGGTGTAACGGCTATTAATGTGAAGCACGCACCGAGTGTGCCCGTTCCCCTGAAAAACGCCATCTTTAGTCATTATTTAGGTGCTTTCAGTCAGTTAATCAATGTGTTTATTTTTCAGCCTCTGAATAAATCGGCATTTTAACCTTTCAGAAACAACGAAGCCCTGAGATGCCTTCTAAAAACAACTCATCAGCCAATTAAAAATACTGTGTGCACACAGGTGTGTACATAAAGTGATGTTTGAATCGAGATGCCTTCTAAAAACAACTCATCAGCCCATTAAAAACACTGTGTGCACACAGGTGTATACATAAAGTGATGTGGATAACTAACTTAAAAGTACCAACATTTTGAAGAAAGCACATAGTCTGTAAATCCAGTGATAGGGTGCATGGGAATGGTTCGAAGCTGTGCCAGGGGAGGCTTAGACTGGACATTAGGAAGTATTTCTTTACCGAGTGGGTGGTCAAACACCGGAACAGGCTTCCTAGAGAGGTGGTCGATGCCCCAAGCCTGTCAGTGTTTACGAGGCATTTGGGCAATGCCATTAATACCGTGCTTTAACTTTTGGTCAGCCCTGAAGTGGTCAGGCAGTTGGACTGGATGGTCATTGTAGGTCCCTTCCAACTGGACTATTCTATTCTATTCTATTCTATTCTAAATCTGCCAGTCGTTGAGGTCTTTGCACATGAACACCGGTAACTTTTTTCCAGTTTGATTCTGCTTATGCTGTTTTAGGTGAGAATTGTCACTGGATGCTTGAAGCTTATTGTTTATATTATTGTGCCTGTGAGTTTTGTTTAGTGTTATGAAACCACCTGCAGAAGTGCAGGTAACAAAAAGAAGATGCTAAGTTGTAGGGCTATAACTTACATTTTCAAAAAGCCTTAGCATTCAAAATAAAAAAATTGCGGAGATACACTGTACGATACTTTGAGTTGAACTTTCTGAAGGCCTCATTTTCAGCAAAATCAAAGTAACAGATTGGAATTGTATTTATGGTAATGCTGAACAGTTGTAGGTACCCATATCTATCACCCATTCTCATTATTTTGTGGGGTTTTTTTTCTCATGCAGATTATATTAACAACAAATTTCAAAAAATGGATCAAGGTCATGAAAGAGTTTAGAAGATCATCCTGTGAAAGAGAGTGTTTGAAGAGAAGTGTTGGACCTAGGCTTATAAAGCATGGAAGAATACAAAGTGTTGAAAGTACTAGGACAGGGATCCTTTGGCAGAGCTCTTCTAGTTCATCATAGACTCAGTGATCAGAAGTATGCAATAAAGGAAATAAGACTTCCTATGGTAAGCGTGACACGTACATTACCTCACGCACCACTTAAACAAAATTTTAAAAAAATCAGAATTCTGGATACATTTTTGAAACGCTGAGAGTTTTGTGTATTAGACAGTTGCATAGTATGGCTACTATATAACTATGTCTGAGTCTATGTTGTTGATAGTAAGCAAAGTAGCAAAATCTGATCTGTTTCAGAAAGTGTGTGGTTACATTTTGGGAAGTATAGCACATAGGAGGACGCTCGGAATGAAACCCCTGTTCCCCTGATGCCTGGATGGCTGGATTCCTGTTGATTTCACTAGAATGCAGATTTCATGTGCAATACCTAATGAGGAAATTAGCCTCATGTTATTGCTGGTAACCAGATATTCAGGCTACCTTCTCTGCACTTAGCTAACCAAAAAAATCACAAAATGGGAGACACTGGCTTTATTGAGGCTGAAACTCAGTTAATACCTGGGCACTTGGCTTTATACTGAGTTCATGCAGTGTAGACTGTCAGCTGTTCCAAAGTCAGTGTGTGCTGCTTTGTTACATACTTCTGCATTTTTAAAATAGAAAAAGTCATTAACTGAAGTAGGAAAATATCCTCTCAAATTAAAAAAAACCCAAATTCCCAAAACCCGAAGTCTTCAGCTAGTAATAAACCATAGATTAAAAATTGATGGGGTTTTCAAGTTTCTAAATGACTTCTTAAAATAACTGAAGAACAATTCTTAAAAATATTTTCCTTTTGGAAAGTGAGGTGCATTGTGTGTGTATATGAAAATCCGTTAGTGTGACATTTATATAAGTGTACTTACATTTTCAGTCTTCATCTGATGTAGAGAACTCTAGGAAGGAAGCAGTTCTTTTGGCTAAAATGAAACATCCAAATATTGTTGCCTATAAAGAATCATTTGAAGGTAAATATAAAAACTTAAAATATCTTTATTTGTTTAAAGTTGCATACTCCTGAAGGATCAAGATCACTTTTTTTGTTGTTTATAATACATGTTATAAACAAAACCCACATTTATTGTAATATATAATACATAGCATGTAATCGGAGCTTTATAGTAAAAATAATATACTTACCCTGCTAATGAAAATACTAATTATTCTTAAATTACCTAAAATTTAGCTGATGGACATCTGTATATAGTGATGGAATATTGTGATGATGGAGATCTGATGCAAAAGATTAAACACCAAAGAGGAAAGTTCTTCCCTGAAGATACGGTAAGAAAAGACATTGTTTTGAAACAAGGACCTAGGAATCCTTTTTTGTGTAAACTGAAGCACCCTGCATCGCATAAAACAAATTATAGATATACGAACACCTTGAAGTATCTTAAATGAAACGAAGACACTTATAGATAGAATAGAAGCATTATTTCTTTGATAATTTCCAGCAGAACAGGATGAGAATTAGACTGAAAGGAATAAAAAAGATATTGCTGTCTGTATCTGAGAATTGTGCAGGCAGTGTGAAAAACAGAGTCAGGTTTGCATGCATAAATTTATGCAATTAAGTAAGAATTTAACACAAACTTCAGCCAGAATTTAAAGCACAGTAAGAGGTACTGCAAATGAAAAGTAAATAAAGCACTCTAGTAAGATAAATGAAACAAGCCAGGAGACTAAATGCTTGCATTTTATGTAGCAATTAAACGTTTAAACCATACAGCAGGCATTAACTCCTTTTGTCGCAGAGGCTATGAAATTACTTAGGAGAAGGTCCAACCTGCTTCCTGCCACAGTTAGAAGCATCATCTTAGTTAACATGAAAAGACCAGAATCCTCACCTAATCTAATATTTAGATTGGCCAAGCATCTCTAAGAACTTTATTTTGTGCTTCTAAAAAGAATGAGTTTCCTTTTAGAAACAGTATTTATCTTAGTGTGGGGTTTTTTGTTTTTGTTTTTAATTTGATAGTTTACTATGAAATTGTAATTGACATGCTTATAAAATGACTGTCAGATAAAGTGCCACGTTTTGACTCCCTAGCGTCATTATTGTTATGTATTATTAGGGTTTTCTAGACACAGGTAGCAAACGTTCCTTCTGCCATGTTAAAATATACTTTATCTTAAAGAATTCAGTCTTTCATGCTGACTAGAGGCCATTGTGCTAGAGTTACTTTTAACTCCCAGATATTCTGAACATGATTTTTTTTTTCTTTCTTTATGTTTTTTTATTTATTAGTGAAATATCCATTATATACAGCATTGAGCCGTTATAACTCTTAGTTACTCTTTTCAGATCCTTCAATGGTTTGTGGAGATGTGCCTGGGTGTGAAGCACATTCATGATAAACGTGTGTTGCACAGGGATATCAAATCCAAGGTAAGAGTGAGTTTTGTTGCCATTAATGAACTCTCTTCTGCATGCAAAAGTTCAACTCCCTCTTTCATAATTTCCTGTTACTGCTACATGCTGTGTTTTTCATTTAGGCTTAAGAATATTAGGTAAATGCAATTGTTGAGTGTATGGAATGATGTAATATTGTGGGTGTAAACATTATCTAAGTATAGCTATACCCTTCATATCCACACTGCTGGTAGCACCAATTGCTTGTGAGAGACTGCATATAATTTAAAACAACAACAGGAGTATAAAACGTGTATGGAGTATGCAGTTTGTAAATATCTTGCCTCTCATTTTTTCTTTTTTACTCTTTCCTAGCAGAAAGACAGAAATTCAGAAGAAAGTGTGACCTTAGTAGTTTGAGTACAGCATAGAGATTAAGGCATTTCTAAGCTCTGATTCTTCCTCTGCTACTGATGCTGGGGCTTTAGGCCCATATAACCTTTCCATCTCCCTTTGAACACAACATAGTTCTTAACTTTTTTTTGATAGAAGTATTAGGAGAAGCAAGTAAAAGGAAATATAAAAATAAAATATCAGAAGTGATTGTCTCTGTGTTTTCTGTATATACAAACTACAGAAATGTTGCCTAGAAGAATATTTCAGTATGTAAATCTGTCCTTCTCTTGAAATGCAGAACGTCTTCCTCACTCAAAATGGAAAAGTCAAATTGGGAGATTTTGGATCTGCGCGCCTTCTTGCACAGTATGTGCATATCTCCACTGATCTCAGTGGTGTAAAGTTTTATTTTACCATTGATTAATAGTACAGATCTCTTAAATAATTACTTTTCATCTGGCGTTTCTTCTTTGTCATTTCAATAGTCCAGCGTCATATGCTTGCACATATGTGGGAACTCCTTATTACGTACCTCCAGAAATATGGGAAAGCATGCCATACAACAACAAAAGGTATTCATGTTTTCAGTGGTGACAAATAATGCCTGACTGATGTACGTCTTTTTATTGTTGTCTCAATCTGGCTTTGTGGCTTATCCGTATTTGGTTTGGAGAAGATATGAGCTGAGGAACATTTAGAAAGAGGTAATTACAGCTTTTTTTAAGATGAAGAGGCCTAAATTCCTCTTTACTTAGGTAACTGAGTGTACAATATCTTTAGTCTTAAAAGTTTGAAAACTGGTGTGCAGACCTCTGTGCGTTTGGGATAGTAAATATATACATACACACGTATGTATGTATGCACATACATATGTATGTGTTTGTGTCTTTTGGCTGGTCTTATTTTTTAAGCTCTTCTTGCCAGTCCTGATAATGTAGGGATAATGGCTACAGAACTGATGACTTGGATTTATAGAGCCCAGTTATTCTGGTCCTTATGCAAGAACTTCTAAGAGCATCTTGATAGCATGATGTTTACAGCTTCCTCCCAGACTCCCAAATGCTAAGTAATTTTATATCCCCTCCCCTAGAACTGTTCTGTGACCCTAGGTGTACCTGAACCAAGTGACTCATTTTTCACAGGAAGGAAGAAACCTTCTAGTGCTTAAGTTTTTTCTGCTCCTCTTGCAAGAAGGACATCAGTTGCTTCTTGTGCAGGTGGCAGTACTCACTTTGGGTGGAAGATGACGGTTTTTTTCTCAGTAGGAGAATTCTCATTGGCAAGGCCAGGATTCCAGCTCTCAGAATTAGAATCGTGTATCTGCCATCTGATGTTAAGGGACGTGGAATACAAAGGCTTTGAAGTGTGGAGGGATAAATATTGTTGCAGCAAATTGCTTAGGAGACATTCTGGGAATAAAAAGCCAACTACAACTCTATGACAATCATCCTTTTTTAAAATAAGCAAGATCATTTCCACTGGAGAGGTTAAACATATAATTGTATTGTCTTTCATGGTTACTTACATTTATTTTTAGTTTATTCAATTCAGTTATGTACACATAATGAATTTTACTTTTTCTAGGCAGGATATTAAATTGTAATTTTTGGCTCAAAATTTCTCATCTTTCTCCATACCTACAGTGATATATGGTCTCTGGGATGTATTCTATATGAGCTGTGCACTCTTAGACATCCAGTAAGTATAGCTTTATTGCTATGAGAAAAGTTTTGGAATTCCTTAAAATTTAATTAGCAGTTAGCTGTAGTTTGATGGATTCACAGCCAATTATTTATTTGACTGATGTGTTTGCTGCTGCTTCTGAAAGAGGGAAGTATTGCTCCACCCTTCCCACTCCTCCTCCACTACATGCCTTCTGTTTTTTCAGCAGCTCTTGGACCTATTGGACCCTTCTGTCAAACACTCAATTTTCTAAATTGTTAGAAAAAAATTCTTTTTTTTTCTTTCTTGGTTCATTTTCCTCAATATCAGTGAGGTGATCTGGGCCTTATTAAGGAGTCCAGCAGCTGCCAGTCTGGTTCCAGATATCTGCAGGGACGTTGCAATGAGCATTGTGTTTTACAGGATCAAGATGATCACTAAAGATGGAGGCAAGGACACTCAAAATCTTTGCTAACGAGCATATACTGTATGCAAGTATAGCAAAATATAGTAAGTGATAAGCAGTGTTGTACCACATCAGTGATACACCTGTTTGCTTAATTTTCAAATCACTGTCCTATTGGGACAGCAGGAACCTTGATAGATGGTTCAGTCTCTCTTATTTCTGGGACACCGTCTTTTACAGTGTTGATGCTATGCTTCCTATGTGTTAACTTCCTCTGGCTTCTATATACAGACGCATGGCTAACACAAGAGCCCTTATCAGGACATATTTGTTTTGCAAGAAAATGAGATCATCCTAATTTAAGGTCATTTTGTCTTAGCTTTTTATAAGCAGCAGTTTCATTTCATTGAGCTAATGCAGCTGTAACTGCTAGCAGCACAAGAGTTTAGAAGTTTATACTGTATGTGACTGAGTGATAAAGGAGTCCGTGCATAGGCGTGTGTTAGCCTACGTAGGTCTGTGGCAAGGCTTTGGCAGTGTCACATCTATTCTGGCAGTACTCAGAGCTGGGATACCAAGGGGTGGAGCATTCTTCCCTTTTTAGTGGCAGTGAAATGTTATGTGTCTGTTTTTAGGTGAAGGTCACGTATGTGCTTGCATAATCTATCAGAGGTGATATAAAAGGATGCCACACGCCGTGGATGCTTGGCACCCTGCAGCCAAGCCAGTGGCGTGTACCAAAAGAAAGCTGGTTTTGCATGGAGATAGTAGTTCTCAGCCATTTTAGCTCAGGCTGTTTCCATCCGTGGTTATAGCTGTCCCTGCTGACATTGCAGTCTCCGATGACTTGTACTTGGAAGCAGGAGTTCCTGACTGAAGATTGGTTAGCAGTTAGCTGAGAAAAGTAACAACTTCAGCCATTTCATGTAGATTTGCAAGAGGATATTTGTGCCTTGATAGGCTACTTTTGATGATTATTCTTTTTTTTTAGATCGAAGTCTGCATCTTTCCTGGCTTACAGTTTCACTCACTTACAGTTTGATTCTGATCTCAAGTATATGAAGTAAAGGACACTAAGATGATCCAAATTTTCTCAATGCTATATTCCTACAAAAATAAAGTTTGAACAATCCTAAATTTATAGGATTAACTCCCACCTGGTTTCCAGTTGTACAGGTTATTGTTTGCAGTGTCCATTATGATCTGTTTTTAGTCAAACTTTGTATGCAAGCTGTGATGTTTTCATTCTCAGCAAATTATATTTCTGTCATTGTTAACATAATTAAATGCTTATGTAATAGCCCTACAAAATGTAAAGGAAAGTTACTAATGTGTTCACTCAGGGTCATTATTCTACACGTCTGAATTAGAGCCCTGAAACTGTCAAACTGGGAGCCAAATCAGTATGGTAATAGGGAGCCTACATAGATACATACCATGCGTTTTTATATAATAAATGTTAAAGTTGCTCTTAAATTATGTCAGCTGCTTTTTATCTTATGCTTAAACTCTCTGCTCTAATGTTCATTTATTTTTAATGCAGTTTCAAGCCAATAGTTGGAAACATCTCATCCTTAAGATATGCAAAGGGTCCTACAATCCACTACCATCTCACTATTCCTATGAACTTCATTACTTAACAAAACAGATGTTGAAGAAAAATCCCCAGAATCGTCCATCAGCCAGTACTATTCTTGCAAGAGGTTGCTTAACCAAACTTATAAAAAATCGCTTGCCTTCTGAGGTACGGTATATTCTTTGTCTCTAGATTTAAACAATAGTATCTACATTTTAGATACTAAATAAGTTTCTTTTGTAGTTTGTTAGCGTGTAACAATATGGAATGTAGTGTTGTGTAGGTCTTACTCTAAAAGCCATAAATACAGTTGTAGACTTCTCAGAAAACTGAGTCTTTAGAAGCATTTGTTTTGAAAATAAAAGTCGAATATTGACGTGATGCTGCTAAAATTAGATATTGTTAGCTGTTAGCTGTAACAGTGCTTTTGTATAGTAAGTCTATTTTTAACAAATAGCACATACAATAATTTGGGAAAGTTTAAAATGGTACAGTACTTGCATCTCTTCATACACATTCCAGATGACAAATGAGCTTGAGCAGGTATTAAAGGAAACCAAGAAACCTGAAGGCAATGCAGCAAGACCAAAGGGTAAGTCAGCAACATTTTTCTTGATGTAAGTGTTGTTTTCTTCCTTTCTAGGAAGAAAATTAACTCTATCCCAGCTGACACCAGGACAGTATGGAATGACAAAATGACTAGGAATTGTAAGATCTTAAATACAGCTATAAAACATTATTATATGTTCAAAGCTACTTTTAATTACTTCAAAATCTCATATTATTGAACTCGTATGGAAAAATGCTTGAAGGCCGTAAATTACATTCCAGCATGAGAAGTACAGTGCAGAGCTGCAATACATACATTGTAAGTCTTAAGACTTGTGCTAGAATTAAACCTTTCAATTTTAAAATAAGCAAAACTTTTAGCTGTTGCATATATTTTAAATATGACAGTGCTTTCTTTGCCAGAATATGGTGAAGCAAGTTATTTTCATTATTTAATTTTTAGAGAGAATGTTGGATTTTTTCTTCTGCATAAATTTAGCTACACCAAAATTTGTACACATTTGGAACTGAATAGTAGAGGGACTCCCTGTTGAGAATGAGCTACACTGACAGAAGTGTGAAGAAGCTTTCACGTAATTTTCATTGCTTGGTTCAGTGGCGTTGCTGTCATACCTCTGGAATACCACTTTACCACAACTGTTTGCTAAAGGTATTAACTCTTGAACCTGTTCCTTAATGTATCAGGTAATGTCATGGCTGGTGGAAGCTCAAATAATAAGAAAGAAAATAGGGTAAGTATTCAAATATAAATAAAATATTTGTATTTTAGTAATTTAGAATGTTCTGTATTATAGAAAAGTTCATATGGAAAATTATTGGTATGCTAAACCATAGATCAGCCTACTAGGTCAGCTGTCATCTGTGTTCAAATTGCACAGTTTTCCTGTGCATTTCCCACCACTGTAACTTTTTGATGCTTCCCACATTTAGTTTAGTTCCAAAGTGGATTTCCTTATAATCCTGTCAAAAAAACCCCAACCCCAACCCCCCCTCTCCTGTTTTTCTAAGTTTTGGGATACTGCAAAAATTGATGCATTTTCTTTGCTTTAGGGACATATTTTGAACAGGCTGCTGTGGAAACAGTCTAGCCTGGACATAATTCTCACTAGGTTTTAGGGCCCATGCTGAGATTTCAGGTGAGGAGAATTAAGTCACAGGTGGACAAGAAGTCACCTGTGGGTACATTATAGCACAGCCTGGCTCAGCCATATTGAGTATATTTTTCAAAACATGCTGCCAGTAGGGCTTATTTTTTTTCTTTTAATAGACCTGTAAATCTGAGCAGCTTAATATTTGGGTGCATCTTGTTTTCCCTGGGAATATGACTCATTTATCTTTATATTGCTACTGTTCTTAAATGCAAAAAAATAAAACCACAAATTGCGTCAAGTAACTACATATGTGCTTAGCTTCAAAAACTGAGATTGTCCGTCAAAAAAGGGCATGCAGTGTGAAATGCAGTGCAATAATAGATACAGTGCAATTGCAATTGGCTTCATGGTGTCAGTGGTTTAGTTTTCAGATCTTTAGGCCAGCCACTTAATAGCAAAACTAAAATAATGCCATGTTAATATTACTGCTTTGTTTTTCTCGACAACAAGGATAATGTTTAATGCAGTCTTTATGCTTTTAAAGCAACGTAAAGATGAAAGCAAGCATAGTCCCTTAGAAAGGAAAAATATTATGACGGATTTGAGTGAAAGCACAAAGCAAGAAAGGAAATCTGATGAAGAGGGTAAGTTTTACAGTTTTAAGGCTGATGCATTTCCTTCTAGGTAGTGATATCTAAATGTCAATGATCCAGCCATTTAAACAGGTAGAGCATCCAAGTCTGCACCTATAGAAAACCATGCCACTGTCTGTAACTTCTGCAATTATATTGATCCTCACTGCTCATCGGAGATTTAAAAAAACAAATTAAAAAAAAAAATCTTGGCCAAAGTGTTGAAAACATTTGGTATAGAGTAAATATATGGGGAACTCTTACCAAGTTCAGTCTTGCACCCACAGAACCAAATGTCACTGTTAGTGAAGTGCTGTATGCTTAGAACTAGTTTGCATGGACAGAGAATCAAATTAGATGCTGGTTATCATCCCTTTTTTTGTTGCAATTACAGTAGAAACTTCTGACGTCCTCCCAGGAATTACTGATTTGCCACATCCCCACAGGAGGCAATGGGAAAAGAAGATTTCCAACACTGTAGTGGATGTCCTGGAAAATGCATCCTTGCTTTCTTCCAGTTTTACATCTGAAGAGGCTAAAAGTAAGATTTAATTAAATGTGGTTTTAATTAAAGTAATATCAGTGGTTTTTTACAGATTTTTAAAAGCCAAAACTTTACAGGGCATATTTAAAATGATGTAAAAATAATTTTAAAATGTTGTATTAACAACACTCAAAAAGTCCGCTGTGCTGAAGAGAATTTCTTAGTGGTCTTGTGTGACAGGAGGATTGCAAAGAGTGATGAAAGCCACATTAGCAACCCTAAAATTATAATCATCACTAAGAAATTATCCTACCAACACTCCTCTTGATACACCGTTTGTGCGGGTAACACTGAGGAATTAATTTGATGCAGAATGCAGCTGCCTGTCTTTCAAGTACAGCATACTATTGGGAGCACGTAACATCCGTACCTCTACTTCTGTTGTCATTTAACATAGAGATAATGCCAATGACAAGAACTATTAATGATGTACCTCAGATGTGAGGCAGAGATTCTTCTTCCACATCAACAGCTGTTAATTAGAACACTCAACATGGGGTTTCTTCTGAAAAAAGTTTCAATTTTAAAATGCACCACACTGTATGCGATTGTTATAATTGTTTCATGTGATTATGGATATGTATTCTAAGTAAATGTGAATAGATGCTATTGAAATAAATAATCAAGATATGAGTAGTCAGGAAATTCCCAAGTTGTGGTAGGAACATTACATGATAATTATATTCGGGGCAAGGGAAGAGGACAGAATAATGCATGTATTTAGGTGTTCTGCTATTAAAAGGCACAGAAATGGCCACAGGCTCCATTTTGTGAGATTTATAAAGCCACCAAATAAGCTTGCAGAGACTCTGACTCCTCACACCGCTCAGGCAGTTTCTGCTGGCTCCCTGCTAGCAGAAGGCTCCGCTGTGGCCTTCCATAATTTTCTTTCCTCTTAATGCTGATAGTGTCAACCTCAGCACGTTGAAAGGTCAGCAGTGCTACAGATGGGAAACATCTAGACTCTTTTCTTGCTGTATTTCTCTCTTGAATGTGATCTTTGTAATCCGCACTGCTAATGCAATTTTGTCTAAGTAGTATTTATTAATGATTTTATACCTAGGTGGCTGTGTTATAAACTACAGTGAAAAAAAGCCACGTAAGCAGTGGAACAAGGAAACTCCTCAGACCCTGATGAACATTCTCAGTAATGCAGATGTCAGCTTAGCATTTAAAACATACACAATTTATAAACCAGGTAAATTCCCAGTTTGTGGGCAAACATTTTTGCAAACAGGTTTATTAATATTTTTTTTTTTTCCTACATACATAGCCACTATGTATAGAGCTTGTGCACTTGAGTTCATGTCACAACAGGCTGGTTTGGTTTTTTTAAAGTTTGCCAAATGAAATGTGGGATTACAAAAACCCAAGCTGAGAATTCATGAGTGATTGCACATCTCCACCACATCTCTTTATGAAGAGCTTTCGCTTGCAGCTCAATAGCTGCATAAGGTTGTGACATAAATGCAGCGACTGCAGAGCCATGCAGTCTCAGTCTCCATCCTGCTAAGTGGCCTGGTGTATGCGTTAGGGAGGTGCAATAAATGGGCTGTAGCCCCATCAGGTACGTACACCTTTACTAAATCAGTAGCGCCCTGTTTTGAAGACAGGATGGTAAGATGGCACGGCAAAAAATAACTGTAGTCTATAGATGTGCACAGCCACAGTCATAAATACTTGGTCTGCACTTCAGTTGTGTTATTAGTTTATTTCCCCACTTAAAATAGGTAACAGCTTGTACTGGAATCTGCTAAGAACTGGAGACGAGTTAGAAAGCCTATATTGTATTTATTATCTTAATAATTTTATTTTTAAAATTAAAGGATTTTGGTGACATTTTCATTTTTATACTTTCAAAGCTTCTGAAAATGTATTTAGAGGTCCACTTTCCGATGAAACTGAAGCATCTGATGAAGTAGATGGTGAACATGAAGCTATTGTCATAGATTCTGAGGGACTTGAGTCTAGATCTGATGAAGATGACACGTATGTCCAAATGACATCCTTGTATTTTTGTTTTCTTTGGTTCCTTAAAGTGATTTTACCAAAAGACATTCCCCTGAAAAAAAAAAAAAATCAAAATTTTTCTCGACATCTAAATCCATCTCTCTCTTACATAATATTAAAATTTAGTAACATTTGGTATCTTATTTGATATCTGATATCTGATTTGATATCAGGTTTTCTTTGCTATATTTATAGTTGTTTATGGTGTTGAGATTAAACAGGTTGCTTGTTATCAGGAGATTGTTTTTGCTGATGACTTTGCAAAAATGAAAGCATGAGGTGAAATTAGATCCACAGTAAAGCGTAAAACCTTCTTACATGAAACGTCTTTGTACTCCGACCTTGAAATCAGATAACCAGTGGCAAATCCACTTGCCTAGTGGTATGTTTGCTGTATTTGTGTATTATTCTTCCTACTCTTTCATGCATAGGGCATTAAAATCACTTTGGTACCTACTTATTGAGACAGATTTGTAGAAACTTTTTAACTTCAATGTTCTGTTTATGTTAGTGACCCACTTTTCCTGTTTTTGAAAGATCAGAGTGTGCATCAACACATTCTGAACAGAAATACTGTATTTTACAGATGTGTGTATGTTTTGGGGGGTTTTCTTGGAATCTTAGCTCAGTTTATGTCATTGTTTATTTTTGTGGCACTTGGAGATGAATTACTTAGGCATGTATTACTGCCGTTCAGCTGCAAACTGTTAATATCAACACATTTGCAGTAGCTTAGTATATGCATTTGGTTTTGCTTTTGATAAAACTTACTTGGGTAAATTCAAAAGAGAATCCCTATTGGTTCCTTAATCACAGTGCTGCAGGAAATGTCTCGTGTTGATATTTTTAACATAATTTCTCCTAGTTGTAGGGTAATTTTAGGGAAAAAAAAGCAAACAAAGATTTATAAAGTTGTATTTTGCTTTGCAAAATAACATTTTGAAATCTGTTTTTAGGGACTTCGAGGAGGATGACCCAGACTGGGTGTCGGAACTGAAATTGGTATTGAAACACAGTGACTGAAATTTTGAATTTACCTACGATAACTGAAGTTAGGCTTGCCAATATTTATAATCCAAATCATTGTTAATAGTAGTTATTAATAAAATTATTTCAGTCAAAAAATTCTGAGTGTGCATGTTTTCTCTATCACAAAACTGAGGGTGAAAAATGTGTAACAAACTTTTTTTAGCTAGAACGCTTGCAAATAACTAAACAAGCCTAGATACTAAATGTATTTGGAGTTGGTAATAACTCTGTAGAAATGTTCAGTCAAAAGCATTAGTGCTAACAGCATTGTTCAAATTGCCCCCTTGTCATATTTCAAAGAGATGGTGTAACGCTATGAGAGTGTGTAAAGCTCTTCTTCCTGACTACATACTGAAATACTACATAGTAGGAATAGCTGATCTCGTCTGAAGGGCATATTATGGAAAACATTTAACTATGCTAAATATTTGAGGCTTTAGTTCATGCGAATATTAATGCTCTGAAAACTCTTGAGGCTGAGCTTTTGCCTTAATTACTTCCATGAAAAGGTGTTTATATATGGCATTGCATGTGTGGAAGGAAGCTAATTTATTCATAAATAAGGATGAATTTTCCAATTTAGGTAAGGAGACACTTCTGCTGCAGAAAGCATTATGGGCAATGTCATGTTTGGCCTCTGTGCTGGCTACTGGGTACTAAATAGTCATTTTACAAGAGAAGCATGGCAGGGGAGAGCAGAAACGCTCTCAGCAGGGTTAGAATCATAGAATCGTTTAGGTTGGAAAAGACCTCTAAGATCATCGAGTCCCACCGTTAACCTAACACTGCCAAGTCCACCACTGAACCATGTCCCTAAGTGCCACATCTACACGTCTTTTA
>NW_008794446.1:677897-678258 GCF_000699145.1 Aptenodytes forsteri | reverse complement strand
GGGAGAAGAGACCGACACCCACCTCACTACAACCTCCTCTCAGGCAGTTCTCTTGGGGAAGCTCTTCTGGACTGTGTCCATGTAATAAATAATATTAGAGAATAATAAATATGAAAAGCTTCAGGAAATCTGTAGATTTGATACGAAGCCATTTCACAGCGCACCTCCCACGTTGCACATAGGCTGGTACTCGAGGCTCTGCCAAGGATTCAAGAACTTGAGGCAGTCGAGATTTTCTTTTGGGCCACCCTACTCCTGTTACTGACCACCCAAAGCAAAAGACGCTCGTCGTGGGAGGAAGGTGCGGTTTGCGTGAGGAAAACAAACCTCCTGCTGCTCCCCACGGGCCCTCGCCGTTCCT
>NW_008794446.1:641586-677420 GCF_000699145.1 Aptenodytes forsteri | reverse complement strand
TGCCACCTGAGGTGCCTCTCTCCAGGCCCCGAGCAGGAGGTTGTAAACCGCCACCCGTGACTTTCTGTAGGTCCTGCTGCGAGGAAGGCGGCGGCCACCTCCGGCGGGTGGTGGCAGTCGAGCCCTGGTGGCCCGAGGTCTGGCCCCGCCGCTCTCACCTCCCCCGCGCCCCGCTTCCGTTAGGCTGCCCGCAGAGGCAAGGCCCTGGGGGTGAGGGGCCTGGGTGTACAGCAGGCCGAGGGCAGCCCGGTGGGTGAGAGGGCCGGGCTCTGGCAGGCAGCGCACCCCTGTCCCAGGGGCAGCTTGCCACACATGGGTGAGAGGCCCACCTGTCCCGAGTGGCTGCTTCTCACCAGTGACTATGAACAGGAGCTGGTTTTGGCCCAAATACCTAAATTACAAATGCTCAAAGGTCACCCTGCCTGCGCTGTCGAAGTGGTCCCCAGAAACTGCCAGTCATGGAGCCCGCACGGGCTCCCAAGGTAGCCTGTTACAGAGCTTGTCTGTCCCTCCTGACAGGGAAAGCCTGGTATCTTAGGAAATCTCCCTTGCTAAAACTCAGGCCAACTAATAAGAACAGTTTTATAGTGTTTGCTCATATTTAGCTGTGTAAGTTTGCTTATGGATACGTTGCAAGTACCCAGTGACATTACCGTTTCTGCCAGAGGTTTCCAGACGACTGCTAGTGCCACAATGCACTTGGCTGTGGTGTCCTGCAAAATGCAGTGGCTTTTCTTTTTGCTGCCAACATTAGATCACATTAGTTTAAATCAACACGAAATAGATTATAATTTTATTTTTTCCATTAAAAGAACAAGTCTGCAGTATTGTTAACATCAGGAAATAATGAGTCAGACTTTCCAAAATCATATTATAATCTTACATAGTACTTTCTACTGCCTTCTCATGTTTTAACTTTAGGGTGTACTAGGACTAAGCTTCAAGCTTTTCTTTATGAGACACTCATAAACTTGCTGCTTATTGAAAGTTCAGATCCGCAATAATTTGCAGACTCCCAGGAGATGACATTTTGAGGAAGAATCATCAGCAGTAATAAAAGTGTGATAAAATGTGATAAAAATGACAGTCTTGAAAGGTAGTGTTGTATTGGTTTTGTAGTACAAACTCAGATGTTACAGCACTGACTATGTGCAATACTGATTTTGGGACTTTTTTATTTTAGACACTGCTTTAAGACGAAGACATCATGGATAAATATGAAATCATTAAAAAAATTGGAGAAGGATCTTTTGGCAAAATATTCTTGGCAAAAGGAAAAGTGGATAATGAGCAGTGTGTTATCAAAGAGATCAATGTAACTCAGGTAAAACAACAAACCTGGATGATAACGATAGTTATTTACCTGATTGTGTTAATTGCATTTAGCTAGGGTATGAACTTGTGTTATATTTTATCTCCTTTGTAGTTCTATCTCAATTTTTTAGGGTTAAACTTTCTGAAGACTGTACTCTTTGCTTATTTAGTGATTTTACAAGCATAGACAAAATATGTATTTTGGTATTAACCATGTTTACCTTTTACTGCATTTTTGTTCTTTTCAAAACTTCTGTCTACCTACAATGCGTGACACTACTGAATTCAAATTTTGTAATAGATGATTCAACTACAATGAAACTACTGCCACTGAAATAACAAATCACAATTTTGTGATACATTTCTCTAAACTTTTTCATTTCCTTTTTTTTCCACATCCGTATTTTCAGATGCGAGTAATTCACAGCAGAGTCGTTCCAATCCTCATTTGTGTTTACGGCAGGTTTTTTCATCTCACCTGATTGTAAATGTCCATTCTGTAGCTGTCAGCACCTGACCTGCTTGGCTAGACTCCCTTTCTAGGAGAACAAGAGAAATATGTATTTTTAGGATGCTGTTGATCGTGTGTGTTTTAGAATTCTGTTTTAGAATGAGCTGAATCGGGCCATAAAAGCACTCTCTTTCTGTTGACTGCAGAGGCAGGGTTAGGATGACTAGCTCAGGTATCAGAGCAATACCACTCCTATATCTAGTTCCGGAAAGACAGGCAATTAAACTCCCTGTGATTTCAATACAAGGGTTTCAATAGTCTGTTTCAATGAATGCCTACATGCTTTTGACAGGTCTTTTCCTGTTCTGGGCCACACTAGTGAATTTCTAATATATTAAAGACTTATAATAGAAGACTGAATTTTTATACATTGGTTCTAGAAAAAGCTGTATAACTTCCAGATTCAAACCCAGAAAAATTGATACGCTAGTAGTGACAGCTAAATAAAAAATAGTTTCTTTCTATGCTCATGACCAATAAAAAAATGCATTTCTAATCTTAGATTTTGATGTATACAAAATAGAAAAATTGAAGTTAATAAAATATTTTTGTGGATTCCACTCAAAAATCAGGAGCTGGATACAGAAAATTATTACTTTGAAGTCACAAGATCTTTTTTATATGGTAGAGTGAGTGTGTTTCATAAACGTTTTTATTTTTGAATCTTTGAGGACTACATTTCGAAATTATTTCTTAAGAATGAGGGTAAGAAACTTTTTATAAATACAAGAGGACATTTTGATGGATGGATATTCAGAAACATGAATTTTTAAGAAGTGATATTGATGAAAGTGTGATCACAATGAACCAAATAGAAGTTTTCCATTTAATGTAACAGGGCAAAGAGTTTGCCTGAAATGTTGCAAGAACTCATAACACCAGTAAAACAGAAGGACTTTTTTTCTTTTTACTTTATTCTTTTGAGATCATCCATTTTAAAAATACAGAATCACCTAGACCCTTATTCTTCGAATACTTAAGGGAAGTTTAACTTCAGAGTTTAACACTATTCATCAGCTGGCTTAGCAGTAGCATTTGTGTAAAAAGTTTAAAGGCATACACTTGTCTGTTTGTAAAATGTCATAATTTGGTTTGACTTTGGTAACGTTCCAATATATTTCCAAGCATACACTGCAAATTGGTATTTTACATTATATACACATCATATTTTATAATATTTCTGCATCACCTTGGTAGATAGTCTTTTTGTATTTGTGGGAGTGGTTTGATAACGATGTAACTATTTTTGAAGAGAGTTAAATATATCGTTGCTAGCATATAGTTTCTTAATTCTTTGTAGATGCCTGTGAAAGAAAAAGAAGCCTCTCAGAAAGAAGTAATTCTTCTGGCCAAGATGAAGCATGCAAATATCGTAACTTTCTATGCTTCTTTGCAAGGTTTACTTTTAACATTTTTGTTTTATTTGTGATTATAGGAGTGGAAGGCAGCAAAACCTAGCTTGTTAATATTGCCCAACTTTAAGCCTGTCCCCAACCCCTTACTTACCAGTGGGGACAGATCCCAACTCCTAAAAATGAACACAAGGTATCAGATTCAGTCATCACTTGCCCTCTTCATGTGTGTGTGTGGGACCTAAGGTATTGTGGCATGAATGCTAGATCCTGGGGTGTCTGCATTGCTTAAGTTGAACTTTAGTCTTGACGTTCAACAGGAGTCCAGATTTTTATGAGACTTTTCCAGGAGTTTCAATAGAAGAAGAGAGCTTTTGAGTATAGCAGGAAATAGGTCCTGTTGGGCTTTTGTCTTGAGCCATATTTTGAGGTATCACTCAAGGATACAGAATTCTTCAGGACCGAAAGAGATCGAAGGAAGTGTGTTCTCCATAAAAGCTAATTCCCTGTATTTATTTTTTCTGCTGACATCTGTCATAAGGAATGCCTTATGTAATGAATGCTATAGTTACAGCTTGTGTTCAAATTGTTTTCTGTGATCAGGACTGTAAATGTTTTAAGGGACACGTAAATCTGGTAGTCTTCTGGACCTCAGAGAGGTAAGAATAGGGTGAGTTTCCCTATTAAGTAGCCCATGCTGTTTATTTCTACTGTTGGACACTGTCTACTTTCAACCTTTTCCCTAACCCTAACTGTATACTTAGTTATTATTGGGGAACAATCCCAACTATGAAGTGTTCTGCTAAGCGTTGCCTTTAAGAACATCTGTCTTCTTTCTATGAGTGTCGTCACTTGAGGGTTTTCTCATGTATTTAATATTTTGGTGAATCTCCACTTAAATATATTTTCATGTCTCAGTTTTGCATCAGGTTTCACTGGAAGTATCAATTTTTTCTAAGTTGCTCTTTGAAATGGAGGAGTAGATAGAGGATTAACTACTCCCTTTTAAAAGAAGGACCATATAAAATAAAAGTAAAAGTAATTTATTGCTGTATTAACAAGTAATAAAGGAATAAAGGAAAAATTATACTTTTCCTTTCAGAAAAGAACAAGCTATATATTGTGATGGAATACTGTGATGGTGGAGATTTAATGAAGCGGATAAATATGCAGCATGGAGTGCTGTTTAACGAGGACCAGGTGAAAGAAGTTATCTTTAGAGGAAATGACATATTATGTAAAATGCGTGGTTTGAATTATCCAGTACAAGCTACTGTTTCTTTTGTTACCTGTTAACAATAATTGAACATTTTAAAGAAACTTTGGTAATTTTAATGGGAGTTTAGGGTTTGCTCTTTACACTGGTTTAAGATCTTAAATTAATTCATTAGCAGTGTTTTGATGCCATTTTTATCCCCCTCCCTCCCATTGCTCCTTCCATTGTGGATGCACTTTTTCTTTGTACTAGTAGTATACCTACTAAGCCATAAAGACTTTCTTTTAAACGGTGTTTTAGAATTATGGAGGGATATATTATATACAAGTTCTTCATTTGTTTATGCTATTTGCATCATGGCATATCCTGCTTTATGCTGAAGTCAATGGTAAATCTCTCACTCATTTCATTTGGGTCAAGACTTCTCTGATGCCATTTAGATTGTTAAACCAGCACAGAGAAATATGCCCAGAATTCTGACTGCTTTTGGAGCATGTTCACATATATTTTAATTTGTAAATAGATGAGTATGATAGGTATTGCAACTCATAGAAACAGAATTTCCCACTATTCCTTACTTATTCCTTACCCTTATCTTTATGAAGGAAATTTTCTCTTACATATTGGACTTAGTGTACTGAACTCTGAGGTTATTTAATCATGCGTAGTCTTCCACTTTTGCAGGTACAATGAAAATTTACCTAGAAACTAGATAGATGCTATCCAACCTGTTAGTGGAAATACACTCTAAAGCGTAAAAGTGGAAAAAAAAAAGAAGTATTGTGACTTTTCTTCTTGCTTTAGTGGTAAAAGAGGAACTCCTTAGTGTGGAAGTCAGTTGGAAGTGAATTACTGGTTCAGTAATAATGAATTTTAAGATCCTATTGGGAGTCATACTAGCGGTAGAGAGAACACGAGAGAAAATAGAGAGGACAAAACCACAGATCATGAAAACACAAAAGAGAGAACCAACACACACAAACCCCTTGACAACAAGACAGAATAATACATATCCAAAGAAAGGCAAAGGAAGTAGAGACCAAAGAATGGATTATAGAAACTAAAGATACCTCTGCCAATCACGAAAGGAAAGCAAATTGCCCAATTTAACATAACATTGTTAAAATATCTTTATATTTTTGAATGTATGCCTAAGAAAGTCTCATTTGTGGTATCTGCCCTATTCAGGAAATCATCTGCTTAATGTGAAGCATTACTAAATAGAAGATTATTACTTGAATCAGTCTTTCATGACCATCAATTTTCCTAAATAGAGAAGCATATAAGCACATTGTACTTTTTTTCTGAATTAAGTCCAAAGGCCCTTATTCAATAAAACAAGTATATTTGAAGTTAAATATATGTTTAAGGGCTGTACTGGATCAAGGATCAAGGATAAACCTGTGTGCTTACTTATTATGCAAGTTTCTTCATAGCTCTCTTCTTTCACCACATTTCAGTCCTTCATCCTTTGTTTCTGTTTTTTTCTGGACCACATTCATTAAGACTACAAATACTATAACTGCGTGGCATGACTTCCACCACTGAGGATTAAGAAGACACCTCCCAAATCTGTCTTAGTTGTTATTTGAACTCACTCATTTCTAAATAAAGGTCTAATATTCTTACTGTCCTTTGACGTGATTCTTCAGTCCTTGTTCAAGTACTCGTCCTGTTACAGTCAGTGAAAACTTGATGGGGATAAGGAAAGTGGAGCAGGTGTCTAGTTCCATTTAGTTTTGTGATAGCACTATAAAAGGAAAGGAAGAGTCTATGGCCTTAATTTTAAAAATATTATTTCTTACTATTTTATATTGTATATGCTCTACATATACTAGATTTTGTTGTTGTCTTTATTTTATATATTTCAGGAAGATGCCCCATTGGACATTAGAGTCACACAAATTTATAGATATCTGTTCTCTTTAACTTTCACTGCAGATTCTGAGTTGGTTTGTGCAGATCTCCTTGGGCTTGAAGCATATTCACGACATGAAGATTTTACACAGAGATGTAAAAGCACAGGTAGTAAAACTGGTACTGGAGAGGGGGTGATTTTGTCTTGTAAAAAATATGCCTAAGAAGCTCTACCATGTTTCATTTTCGCATACCAGTTTTGTTTTTATTTGCAGAACATTTTTCTTAGCAATAATGGAAAGGTAGCAAAGCTTGGGGACTTCGGCATAGCAAGGCAGTTGAACAGGTAAGCAACTTTTTTAGTTAGTCTGTGACCTACACCAAATAGGACTGTTTCTGAATGTTCAGAATGCAACTTGAATTTGCAAATTGTTTGTGGATTGTGCTTGTTCAAGAGGTCTGGGATACAAAGAGTCTGACACTACATTTTTTTCTGTTATCCTAGAACATGCCATCCTGCATGAAACCACAGATGTATCTAGCCTAGTAACTGGACTTCTGTTATGTATAAGACATGGGGTGGGGAAGCCTCAATCTTTCCCTGTTCTCTGTGGAACTGACATAAAGAGATTCTGGAGGCACAGCTCCTGCTCTTGCAGATGTTGATAATCACTTCTGGTGCCTCATAAAAAAAGAAAGTGAAGAGTGTTAAAAACTTAGGAAAGAGTATAAGAAAAGAGTTTGTACAGATTTTCTTGGTATGTCCTCCAAGACTGTGCCCATAATAATTTTTAAAAAAGGGCCAGAACCCACTCTCTGGGCCTGAGAGTAAATGTTATGGCATGGCTTGCATCCGCATGGCTAAACTCTGTTCTCTCAAAGAGGGTGGCCTTATCTTTACTGACTTTGGGGACAAGGTTGGCCTATCCTGCATAGTGGCCAGGTGTTGTCTAGGGGAGTGCTTTTTGGTGTGGCCAAAACATGCCAGGGGGCATGCCAACAACAGGACAATGCTTGAATTTGATCTCTTTTTGAGCTGATTGATTTTCTTTGACCATGGCAGGATATTGTGGCAAAGAAGTTCCACAATTTAATTAGGTATTGTGTGGAAAGGTAATTTCCTCTGTTGATCATTTTGCAGATTGTCCCTCTTGTATCAGTCCTTCTCAGTTGCTTTGTACTACACCTGCTGCAACTCACTTGTTAAAACTTTTCTTATCCCTAATTAAGTCAGTGTAAGTTTAACCACATTTCTGTCTACACAGCAACAGTAAAGAGAACAGATAACTTTAACCAACATAGACAATTTGCTCGTTCTCTTTGGGTGTACGTAACTGTGTACGTGTATTAGGTACCTTTATGCATTCTTCACATGGACATACAGCCCATGTAATTTCTGTCAAGGCCCCATCAGATTGGCTTTGGATTTAGGCCTACATAACCTTGCCAGTTCAGTGGTGCATCAGAGCTAGGAAGTCTTGCTGAGAAATGGAGTATATTGGATTAGCATGTTTGGATAGTATCTTGATCCAAGCCCGCTCACCTCCAGGGATATGCCGTGTCGCTGTTCTAGCTGCAGCCTCTGCCAGCTCTCGTACCTTTGTGGTGTGTTCCTTTGTGAAGCATAGACCTACTGTCAGTGCCTCAACTCTCCACATGTAAACTACTTATGCAGAAAGTGCCTACCTTCAGAAGTGTTCTGGGGATAATTGCTTTAAGGATTGTTCCTACACAGCAGAATAGTACATAGCAGATAGGAAGTAAACCTCAGAATTTGAATGTCCAAGTACAGACACTTTAAAGAGTATTTAATAGGCTTATACAACAAAATAATTGGAGCTTGATAGTACTTTTCTTCATGTAACAAGTGAATTAAGTTTCTCAGGCTCTCTTTTCTTCCTCCCCTGGGGTATACAAAGGCATTTTCATCTCCATTCTCCAAACTGCAAGATAGTGTCCAATACTTTTACTTGCAGTTATGTGTCTGTGGCACCTCTGGCACTCAGACTTCATGTAATCTATAAAGAGTGTAACTTACAACTTTATTGACATCTAGTATAGAGTGAGAGGAATCACACTCTGTGAGTACCTGTTTCTCTCCACTGACTTCCCTGTGACTGCTGATGACATCCACAGAGTAGATATCTAAAAGCAAGTGAAATGAATCCAGCTGGTGCTACTTGGCTGCACCTTCACAAGTCAGCACCAAAGATGGAACTAGAATTCATTTACTCATCCTTTAGTTTCTGGACAGCACTTCCTCCTTCCACTGTTTCTGGCTTGTGTGACTGACTACCACCTCCCATATTCTCACTTCAATGAGTATGTTGGAGACTTCTAATCTTTTGCAGTGTCTTTGACAGCTTTCAGAATTCTGTGTTAATGATAAACATTCCTTGAAAATGTTGATTACAATGCTGATGAAAAGTGGGGAAAAGCGAATTCTTGTGCTTTCTGTTGAAGTGCAAACACTCTCCACTATTAAAATAGTCATTTTTACACAGAACTGGGAAATACTTTAGTTTTTCTTGGAGTGTTCTATTATTCAACTATTTGGAGAGCAGAAATAACGCCCCCCACAGGCTTTTCATCTGCGGCAGAGAAGCTTCTAGTTCAATTCCTTGTAAATTTTTTCATTGTGTAAACCTTTTTGTTCATTGTGTTTCATTAGCACTGTGGAGTTTGCCCATACCTGTGTAGGGACCCCCTATTATCTGTCACCTGAGATGTGTGAAAATCGACCATATAACAATAAAACGTAAGTCTCTGTCTTTCCTTCATATGCTTGTGCATGAGGGCATGCAGGCACGAAAGAACTTATTTTAGTAATATCATGGTTTAAATCAGTATTTCTGCAAGGCACCAGGAATTTCACGTGTCACCCTTTGTGAAGTTTTGTATTATTGCGTACAATAATTAGGTGCATCAATCGTATACAACAGCTATGTTATACTACACTGTCAGTTGTATTTTGACTCACAGTGTCCAGAGTATAGCAATCATGAATTCGTTGTGATTCATCTACAGGCTTAACATAATTATATTTTTTGGTTTATAAAATTACTTACTTTAAACTTAAAGTTTAATCTCATTCTCTTTTAATGCTCCTTGTTAGTAGTGGCATGAAATGTAAAATAGATTTTTTTCCTTTGCTTTATCTGGTTCTCCAGCAAATACTAAATTTCTCTCTCTATTTCCAACATGTAATAGCCAATGCAAGTATGGGTCTTTTCAGTTGCAAGTTTATGAATTTTTGATACACTCATTTGTGATTTATAAAAATACACTAAAATGAAAGCTGCTAGGTTGGCAATTCTGGAACTTTGCAGTAGCCACCTGCAGGAAAGACAAATAGGTCTGAGAATTGTAAAGGCTCACTCAGGCTTAACACAAAATACCAGCTGAGAAGCACTGAAAAGTCAGGAGCTGAGTGGGCTAGACCCCCTTCTCTGTGTGTGGGATGTGATCAACACCAAATGTTCTGGAGCCCAGACTAGCATCTCAGCTCTAAGGTGCTATTCACACAAGTTTACTCCCTTATTGTCTCCTTAACTATCAAGTCAGCCGGAGATAGCTTTGCCCTTCATACTGCTAGGAATATTAAGCAGGCATTCTTTATGTCATGTGCCTTTTCCAAAGCTAATGATAGTACCTAGTTAGGTATCATAGAAACATTGGTACCACAACTAAAAAGAAATTTCTAGTCATTCTTTTCAGTGCATCTTAAGAAAAATTAAAACTTGCACCAATATTAATCTGTGATGGAATAATGTTAATAAATTTGAGAGCTGAGAAGAGGTACTGATTCCATGTATGAAAATATTATAGTCTTTTCCCTGAAACTTTAATTACTTTTTATTCACAGAGATATTTGGTCTCTTGGCTGTGTGCTTTATGAGCTATGTGCACTAAAGCATCCTGTAAGTACCGCAGAATCAGATCATTATCATATTATTACAAAAGATAGTGGACAGCCTGGAAAAACTGTAGTAATAATAGTATTCATAGTCATCTGCTAGAATTATTTTCAGCTTATTTATTAATATTAAAGAATAACTGCTAGTGTTTAATTTTTCGTATTGTGTCTGTTTTGTGCATACTAAAATACAATGTATTACGTTGTATTTCTACAACATATATATATGTGTGTGTATATACACACATTGAACATATATTTACTCTCTAATAAGTGCTAAACTTTTTCAAAAGGCAGATGAACAATGTAAAGAATTAAAGCCAAACTTCAAGGTTAGGCTTTAGGTATGTAATTTTACTCATTTCTATTTGAAAATACCAATCTATACTTACTAAAGAGTTTGAAACCCACATTTCCCCAGCAAGCAGTTTGAGTCCCCAGAAGCATTTTCCTAAAGGTTTCATTTTGTTTGAAGCACATTCATGTCAGAAGATAACTGAGATATAACATCTTCAGGAAGCTGTGTTGCCCTCAGCCTGATCTGAGCCTCAGATAATCCTCAGCCTGTGAGTATTAGGTGGAGCAGGGAACACAGCAGAGACTAATCCCAGCAACAGGGAAAGGATCAGATTCCTGTGCCCAGCAGAAGTTGACCTTTTGCTGAGCTTGGATGCGGGAGAAGGTAAAGCAGCACTGATAGGGAGAGCACTTGTGCTGAGCTGAGAGCAAGGGGATACTGCTGAGGAAAATTCCAGATTTCACAAAGTGAGCAAACATTAATATTACTTCTTATGAATATTAGCTGTTTTATTCTGTATTGCTGCCCATTTTTTTAATTTGAAGGCAGGGACTAGATGCTGATGTAGACAGGAAATGCAAATGAAGGTAAGGCAAATTTTGGTTACAACACCTTCAAAATACTCAAGTAAATAAACCGGCAATTTTAGAAAGAAGTTGCTTTCAAAATTAATTTTGGCTGTCTAAGGCCCTTAAAACTATATTGATGCTGACCTGTTAAGAGATCTGCTGAACTGAGAGGGCTGAGTTATCTGAGTGGCATCAGTTGTTAAAAAAATCAGATAGTACCTTGGTTTCTGAGAGAACAGAGAATGCAGAGGCTGAGTTGTGTGGAGTGAGTTTTTGAAGGTGAACACTATGAAGATAGTATGTATGCAGGTTTCTGTTGAACAGCTTTTGGCAAAATAAATCATGTTTCATTCTGGAAAAATTGCTACTATATGACAGGAGAGTATGAATAAAACTCTTCCAGGTACAAAAGCTATCGGACCTGCTGAGTCGTGCAACTGAAACAAGGAGAACATAACCAGAAAATACAATCAGAGAGTGGTTATATTAATTTTCCACAGCAAACTAGGGATAGCGAGAAAGGATCTGTGAAGACATTGCAGAGCGCAGGGCTTCTGTCAGCAAGTACCTTTTTTCAAGTTGGGGTGTCTAGTCCATCATTTCCAACCAGCAGTACTTACTGTCCTCTTTTTACTCTTCTCATTGATTAAGTTTGAAGGCAATAGTTTGCACCAGCTGGTGCTGAAGATCTGCAGAGGACGTTTTCACCCAGTGTCTCCCAACTATTCATATGATCTGAGGATATTAATTTCCCAGTTGTTTAAAATATCTCCAAGAGATCGACCATCTATTAACTCTATTCTAAGGAAGCCCTTCTTGCAGAAGCTCGTTCTTCGGTATTTGCCCCCTGAGGTGAGTGCCTTTTACTGCTGCTTGCTGAGAGAAAAAATGTATATCAAAGTAGTATAAACAGTTCTATCAGATGATACCTTTTTGCTTATAGATAGCACAGGAAGAACTCAGTCACACTGTGATACATAGAAAAAGGCCTTCAGCATCACAGCCCACAGCCAAGCTGATACAAGGTAATGATAATAATATTCTTTAACTTTTAGTTCTACACTAACATTTGTTAGTTATGATATGCTTGATGGCTATAACTTTCTCCAGCAGTCTTTAAGGCACATTTGGACACAAGAGTTTCACACAAAGTTGAAAATAAAAAGAGGAGAGAACTGCAACATCAGAAACATTCACTCCAGACAGTGCATTGTTGTTCTGTTGGGAAAAGACAACTTTAAAACCTGCTCATTAGCAACATTCAGCTAGAAAAGCTGCCATAGAAAGGTGCTGAAATGTTAAGCTTAATTCTTTTAAGAACAGAATTCACAAAACTGAGAGGCTTTGGTCTAGATGCAGTTTAGGTCTGTCACATGACAAACGTCCTTCCTTCATTTTGCCAAACTATGTGCAAAAATGCCAAAATCTTGCAAAACTTGCTCCATGGTATTTTACAAAATAATAAAAATGTATATTACAAAATATGATAAATTAGATTAAATTGTGAGAGACAATGAACTGTATTTGGTTTAGTGCTCATTGATAGATCAGATTGTGTCTGATCACATTCCTAGAAAACATGGATGAGACTAAATGGTATCTCTCTATGAACTGCTGAACATCTGACATGTTTCTGGCAGCATAACCTTTTCCTAATTCTGTATTCTTCAGTTTATCATAATTATTCCTCAATTTATCTTCAGAGGTACTGAAGTAGTTTAAACACATTTGTGAAAATAAACCTATGTAGTTACTTAACTATGCTGTGGACTTCTTTTTTTGTTTTGTTTTGTTTTGTTTTTTCCCCAAAGTTCTTCAGTAATGTAGGAACACTTATTTTGTAAATAACAAATTTCAATGTGATTTATCTGCCCTCAGGTCTAATGCAATTTGGACAGAGGCACCTGATTACCTAAGTCACTTAGACATTTTAAAAAATATCTATGGTCATATACTCCTAATTTTCATATATTTTTTTCTTCTAGACATGATACTCTAACAGTCATTACTCAGGAAAAATTTAGAACTCATTTGGAAACTACTTAATCCTAGCAAGGACACTACTTTTCATTTTTGCAGATAAGATCTTTGCAAAATACTGACTGACCAAACTGGAATGGTGTGTACTTTTATTCTCCTACCTGGGGAACTGATAAGCTAATTTTTTCCCTTTGCAGCCCTTCTTTCCAAATTTCACAAGTACTACAACATTCTCTAGTGATTTGTAGAATATCGAGGGCTAGGTTTAGAAAGGGAATGCCTAAGCAGGTAGACACCTAGCCTCCAATGAAATCTGAGTCTAAAAATCAGACGTCCTGTTTTCTGTTCTTGGTACAAGCATCAAATCAGCATTCTAGTTTATAGAGGTCTCCCTTTTATTTAGTGTGCTTCTTTGCAAAACTAATCAATGAGATCCCCTTTACGTGAGTGTGTCAAATCATAATGTTTTCAAAAACATGCCATTCTAAGGATGAAAGGCAGAATGCCGAGGAAGTGGGAAGTATTGATGATGATAGCATAACCTTTTCCTAATTCTGTATTCTTCAGTTTATCATAATTATTCCTCAATTTATCTTCAGAGGTACTGAAGTAGTTTAAACACATTTGTGAAAATAAACCTATGTAGTTACTTAACTATGCTGTGGACTTCTTTTTTTGTTTTGTTTTGTTTTGTTTTTTCCCCAAAGTTCTTCAGTAATGTAGGAACACTTATTTTGTAAATAACAAATTTCAATGTGATTTATCTGCCCTCAGGTCTAATGCAATTTGGACAGAGGCACCTGATTACCTAAGTCACTTAGACATTTTAAAAAATATCTATGGTCATATACTCCTAATTTTCATATATTTTTTTCTTCTAGACATGATACTCTAACAGTCATTACTCAGGAAAAATTTAGAACTCATTTGGAAACTACTTAATCCTAGCAAGGACACTACTTTTCATTTTTGCAGATAAGATCTTTGCAAAATACTGACTGACCAAACTGGAATGGTGTGTACTTTTATTCTCCTACCTGGGGAACTGATAAGCTAATTTTTTCCCTTTGCAGCCCTTCTTTCCAAATTTCACAAGTACTACAACATTCTCTAGTGATTTGTAGAATATCGAGGGCTAGGTTTAGAAAGGGAATGCCTAAGCAGGTAGACACCTAGCCTCCAATGAAATCTGAGTCTAAAAATCAGACGTCCTGTTTTCTGTTCTTGGTACAAGCATCAAATCAGCATTCTAGTTTATAGAGGTCTCCCTTTTATTTAGTGTGCTTCTTTGCAAAACTAATCAATGAGATCCCCTTTACGTGAGTGTGTCAAATCATAATGTTTTCAAAAACATGCCATTCTAAGGATGAAAGGCAGAATGCCGAGGAAGTGGGAAGTATGGTGATGATGATGATGGTGATGATGATGAAAGGACGTAAGGAATGTTTGTTAGCCCAGATTGTCAGTGTTAGCTGTATGCACCCTACTATGGTTTGCAACTACATGATCATTAATCATATAGAGAGCACAGAAGGTAACCTTTTAATCTTTTATTCTTAAAAAGCACATAAACTTCAAAAAAGGAGAGTCCAGGACCAAGTTCCTCCAGAATCTGGAATGGTGGTGCCTGTCAAACAGGAATTATTGAAAAGAAATGAATGGAAACCTCCTTCAAGAGGGCAACAGCCTATTTTTCAGGTACTGTGCATCCACATTCTCGTAATATTTAATCATCTTCAGAAGGCAAATTCCTGCTCTTAGAAAAAAACCTTTAAAAGGCTCATTAAGATGTATTAAATTCAGCTTAATGCCTACACTAAGTCAGTGGAGACAGTTAAGCACTCCTGAAGTCTCAGAAGAGGTGTTTTAGAAAGCCCAGGTGGGAAACACTGAATTTTGGCTGCTTCAGTATGGTCCTTTGTAACAAAGGGAGTCAGGCACGCTTTGCATTTATATTTGCATAGAGGCAAATAAACTCTGTGTTTGCATTTTTGCTATAGAAGCAAATACACTGTTCCTCTTACCTCAACACTTCTGAGAGACCATTCATGGGCAAAACCACTGGCACCCACTGCCCTTGTCTCAAATACTTGTTGCAACAAACTGTGATCAAACTCTACAGCAGAACACCTCAGTTCTTCACAACCATTTGTGTCCCTCACTCATTTTCCACCTCCTTCTTTCCTCAGGCTGGATATCAGGTGTATGCTGCCTCCAGCCTCTTACTTGGCATCACTGCATACCTTTATGTTTATTTTCAAGAGCACGTAGTACTGCCTTGGGTGCTGGCGAACACAGAGCAAAGCACATTTAGGATCTGGGAGCTCCCAGCAGTAATTGCACAGTGCAGTTACAGTGGATTAACTGATGGTAGAGTCTTGTGGGGTTCCCAGAACTGCAGCCCTCAAGCAGTCACTTGCACTACCTATGGATAGTACTGGACTTATGCAGAATATAGGACTTAATTTTCCTCATAGTTAATTTTGCTTTTTGCATATACAAATCCAGATGCTGGTTAAGTTTTCTTGCACTGTGCACTGCTGTAATCAAAGGCAGAATTTTGTCCACAGTGTTTTGATCTACAAGACATGCTCTAATATTTACACGGGGAAAGTTCCCACATTTTTTCAGCACCCAAATGGAGCCATCAGTTTGCAGGGTTGCAGGGATACTTGCATAGTGTCATACTTTGAATGTGTTGCTTCAGGATTCACAGAATCAAGAATAGCTGAGGTTGGAAGGGACCTCTGGATGTCACCTTGTCCATGCCCCTGCTCAAGCAGGGTCATCTAGAGCCAGTTGCCCAGGACCATGTCCAGACGGCTTTTGAATATCTCCAAAGATGGAGATTCCACAACCTCTCTGGGCAACCTGTGCCAGTGCTCAGGCATCTTCACAGTGAAACAGTGTTTCCTGATGTTCAGAGGGAACCTCCTGTGTTCCAGTTTGTTCCCATTGCCTCTTGTCCTGACGCTGGGCACACTGAAAAGAACCTGGCTCCGTCCTCTTTGCACCCTCCCTTCAGGTATCTATACATGGGTAAGATCCCATCTGAGCCTTCTCTAGGCTTAACAGTATGAGCTCTTTCAGCCTTTCCTCATATGAGAAGTGCTCCAGTCCCTCAGTCATCATTGCAGCCTTTTGCTGGACTCTCCAGATCTGGACACAGGACTCTAGGTGTGGCCTCACCAGTGCTGAGTACAGGGGAAGGATCACCTCCCTCAACCTGCTGGCAATACTTTGTCTAATGCAACCCAGGATATCATTCACCTTCTTTGCAGCAAGAGCCCATTGGTGGCTCATGGTCAAGTTGTTGTCCACCAGGACCCCCAGGTCCTTTTCTGCCAAGCTGCTTTCCAGCAGGGTGGCCTCCTGCGTGTACTGGTGCACAGTGCAGGACTTTGCACTTCCCCTTGTTGAACTCCATTGAAGTTCCTGTCAGCCCATTTCTCCAGCCTGTTGAGGTCCCTTTTGATGGCAGCACAACCCTCTGGTGTATCAGGCACTCCTCCCAGTTTTGTCATCATAGAAGCTTATCAAGTTGGTCAAGCATGACTTACCCTTGGTGAATCCATGCTGACTACTCCTGATGATTTTCTTGTCCTTCATGCACCTGGAAATGGTATCCAGGATTAGTTGTTCGATCACCTTGCTAGGCATTAAGGTGAGGCGCATTAAGGTGAGGCTGACCGCCTGTAGTTCCCTGGGTCCTCCTTCCTGCCCTTTTTGAAGATATGAGTGACATTTGCTTTCCTCCAGTCCTCGGGCACTTCTCCCGATCACCGCCGTGATCATTCAAAGATAATAGAGAATGGCTTTGCAATGACATCTACCAGCTCCCTGAGTATTCATGGGTGCATCTCATCAGGGCCCATGGACTTACGTTTGTCCAGTCTGCTTATGTATTCTCTAACCCGATTCTTTTCCACCAAGGGTATGTCTTCCTTGCTGCAAACTTTCCCCCTAGTCACAGGGGCCTGGGATTCCTGAAGACTGGTCATGCTAGTAAAGTCTGAGGTGAAGAAGGCATTCAGTACCTCAGCCTTTTCCATGGCCTGTGTCACCAGGGCACCTGCTTCACTGGTCACAGTTCTCAATCCTCTTACATTTATTTAGATGGCCTGATTTGTTCTCCCTATTGCTTGGAATTGCCATGCTTCTGGATACCATACTGTAAAACTTATCTCAGTAAGGGGCAAGATAAACACATTTTGAGGTTACCTCTAACTTGGGAGCATTATTGTCAGTGGAAAATTTTCTTCTTATATAGATATGAATTTATATTCTACTGTAATCTGGATTATACCATAGGTAGATGAGCCTATTTTCAGTGTTTCTAAGAAGGAAAACAGGGAAGAATGGTTAATGTATTTACCATCTAAGGAAGGGTTACTTAGATGCTTTTAATTTATGTAAGAAAATAAGCCAAACTGAGCATTTTTCTTATACACCATATAGTGGTTTTTAGTCTCCCACCATGGAAAAGTTTGTGAATATCTTATCATACTTCTTTCATATCATGCAGTGGCAGCTAGACGATCACCTTCTCTCCATTGTTCATATGAGAAATGGAAAAGACAGTCTTGTCACAAAGTAGAAATACAGGGATGTTTCATCACAGTAAGGACTTTGAGAAATGAAAGGCAAGCTCCCACAGGCACGTAATCAAAGACATGGTGACATGAAGTAGCACAGTGCTCCCCTGAAAGCAGCAGTCAATGCGTATGCTGCCCAAAACTACATCCCAGATTCCCCTTGCTCTCACACGTCAAAATGAGACTCTCCTGGAATTAATTCAGTGCTTTAGGCTTCAGAACAATGAAGTGACTCTAGGGCAATGACACTACAAAGTACAAAGCCCCATGCTGATGGACTCACACAACAATATGGGCTGCTGCTTAATGACAGGAGCTGATGGAACAGAGGAAAAGACAATGGTAAGATGACATATGCCCTGAGAAGTTAGGAAGCATCTGTGTTATATGTGAAAGGATTTGGAAAACTTAACACGAACTATACGGTAGACTATATTACCATTCAACTCAGACCGGGGAGAAGGACAGGAAGTTAATTCAAACTTGTACTGATAGAAATGAGAACAGGTAAATTAACATCCTTTATTATATTTTCAGCCACAGAGCTCCAGATTTAAGATGGCAGAAAGGCCAGAAAGTATTAGAGTACATGGCCATTATGGTCATTACTATGACAAGCTTGACAACTTGCAGAGGAAAGCTAATGCATATTATGACCTTTCTCACATCAGCCAAAGAGTTGAGGAATACTATAAACTAAAAGGACAAGTTGCACCTCCACCCCCACCACCCGACTGGTAAACCTTTCTCATTCTATTTATTGGTAGTGAACTGTCATGCATGTTTTGAGTTATCATCAGCCTTCCTGATTAGGTAACACTGGACATGGCTCATTCAGTGTAATTCCTTCTCTGCTTGGTCTTTGATAATTTTCTTATATAAGTTTATTGCACAACAACATAACATAACTCCTGTTCCTGTCTATCCAGAAGTTCCTTCTGAAGGTATTGTCCTGATGTTTGAAATTGCATTGTCAAAATGTTTCCCAAATCTCAGCATTTTATTGGGTGAGAAGTAAAACATGGGCTTTTTGTAGACTTTCTGATTATATCAAGGATAAACAGTGTCTTTCCTTCCCACCAGGATCAGAACAATATAAAGACCAAAACCAGTTCTCCACTTGAGGGAACAGAGTGGGAGGCAGGCTATGAAAATGTTTTTTTCCTGCAGAGCTTATATTTTGGTTTCAGATACAAAGACCCTTTCTCCAGCAGTTTGTTTATTTCAAAGCCTTTCTCTTACAAAGTAGAGGTACAACCTTTTTATTACTTTAGAGATTGGCTGTCCATTCCATGATTGGCCATTTTAGGCATGGATGAGCTTTGAAAACCTTGAGAAAGGAAGGTAAGGAATTTTTAATACTGCCTACTTTGGGATCCTTTCTTTAAGGTTGACTCAATCATTAATTTTTATTCAATGATGACAGTGTTTAGAATGTTTCAGTTAAGCATCATCAGTTTTAGAACACTTGTCTGAGCTGAGTTTCTAGTGCCTTACTTAAGGACAAAGTCAATTCAGTTTGGCTCCCTGAGGCACAAGTGGATTCTGAAGGTAGGAAATTAAATAGAAATCAAGGAGCTTACAACTGACTGGTTATTGTATAGCAAATAATGGTTACTGTATAGAAAAAAAAAAAAAGAGGTAAATGTTTAAAACACACAAAACTACACAAATAATACAAAGTTAGGCTTATACTTTCACATTCCATTTATCAATTAAAAGGAGGAGAAGGACTTTGCTGCACTCTTCAGAAGGCTAATTTAACTCAAGTAATAGGAAGGGGAATGCCTGAATTGGATATATTTTCTTTATGTTATTTTAGTGTTGTTCCATATTTATACATATTTTATCCATACTTATATATTCATGTAGTACAAAGAGAGCTCAATTTGTCATATGTGATAGAACTGATAGAGAATTATTTGTGCAGAAGATAGCTGGGTCTGTGAAATAAAATGTAGTACATGAACATCACTCTCTTCTCTCAGGCCTGCAGAATACCTTCAAAGGTGTTTTGAAGCCCAACAGTACAAGACTAAAGTGGAAAAACAACTGGTAAGTAAATACTGAATCATAGAATAAAATCTGTAACAGAAACTGAATGGAAATCCAAAAGATGAACTGATGTTTTTCTAATAGCAGACTGTAACACTGACAGGTAGAAAGTTCAGCTCTAGCGAATTCATTGATCTGCTCCACAGTGCTCATCTTGAGGCTTTATTGTCTAATACAATACTACAGCAATGTAAAATTCTACTATAACTTTCTCCTCCAAAAATATACACTTGCCTTACTGCACTCTTCAGTGGAACAGGGAAAGTGAATTGAGTGAGCACTGAAGGAAAAGATTCTAAATGAAAATTCCTTTGCTCTAGGATTTATTTGTATATCCATAGGGACTGCGACCATCCTCTGCTGACCCTTATTATGACCAAATGCAGCAGCAGAAGATAAAGGAAGAGCATCTCAAAAATCATCAGCAGGACATGTCTAGAAAGAATGAAATGAAAGAACAGGTAAATTAAATATCTTCCTTAGCTGCTTAAAGCTGTCTTCTTACACTCCTTGACAATAGTATTCTTTACATAAGAATTGATTCTTTTCCATCTGACCACTAGGAAAATATAAGCTGTTTTCATCTGGTTCCATCTTACATAAACTGGTGAAGACTTGCACAAAAGCTGATGACAATAATAATTTCATAAACCGTGGCCTTGATTTTGATTTCACTTCTACTGAGATTAGAGGAGTTGCATCACTGAACAAACTAATGTTGGAAGACAATAGATCCTCACATTTACAAATCAGAGAAAATAGTCATACATGCATTATTCGTGTATGTATATTCATTGTTCATAAGTCATACTGTGGCATTTAGAATGTGATATAATAGTATGTGATGCATGCTACTTCCCTGGTAAGTTATAACTTTTGGAGATTATTTTATACAGAAACAGTATACTTTTCTGGTTTTGCTTTTGGGTGACAGAGAAAACAAACTGATACTTCTTTCTTAAATGAACACATGTAAATACATTTAATCTTTCTATCTTTGATTTATAAAAAAAGTCAGAATAAATATGAATATATTAACTTCTACATAATGGTCAGACTTTGGAGTGAGAACATACTCATCATGTACACATTCTTCAGACACTGTTGCTGTTTAGTTCCACAAAGTCTGTATTAAATGCCAGAAAATGAAATTTTACAGATTCGTCCATTTGTAACATGAGCAACTTGGGATAGACTCTCATATAAATAGTAACAGAGATGTCCTTAACACAAAAATTATCTTTTGACCAAATTTGAAGTTTTTGCTTCAAAGCATGGAAATGTTGAAGCTTCTCCAAGAAAAGATTACCAGGTTTTGTTTCATTTTGTGGAGCAGATTGCAATACAATAAATAATGCATAATTTTTTGTCCTCCTAATTTCCAGTCCTCTATTTTTGGGCTGCAACCTTAGAGTCATTACTCAGACAGTCCTTAGGTTATTCTTGGAATTAGCTGTTTTAGATACAATTCTACAGAAAATCTAGCATGAAACAGTCTGGAAAACTTCAAAAAGGTTAAAGTCTGGAAGAGTTATGACTCCAAAATGTCCTCTAATAGGAAGTATCAAGCAATCTTTAAAATTGGCAGTAAAGGACACTGATCCCTTTTTCTCATATATACACAGTTTGATATCCATAGAATATTTTGTTTAGCTAGTGTTATTTCTGTATGTATTTCTAATACATATGTATTCTACCTTACTGTTCTTTGATAGGAGTACCTGAAACAATTGCAGAAAATTCGGGAAGAATACCGCAACGATATAAAAGAATTCAGATGTAGAGCAGGAATACTCCAGGTAACAAAGCTCAAACATACACACAGTCATATTTCCTTTTTCTTTTTTAAGCTAGTACACTTAATTAGAAATTGAAATGAATATTTTATAAAAATCTTCCCTAGGAGAATCAAAAAATACAAGATAAAACATATCTTGTGAGGCAAGGAAAAGCTGAGGACCAGTGTGAAACCAAGGGTACAGCTGGAACAGGAGAAGAATCACTTCAGGTATCGGTATCATCTCCTAGTCTAAACAGAAATTTTTATGCAAGTCCCGCATGGTCTTTGATTCACTCTCTGTGATGAATCTGAAAAACAGTAAAGCTTAAATCTCACCTGATGCTTGCACCACATGTGAAAGTCTCCTTAGGTTCCCTTCATGAATAGCCTGGAAAGTTTCTTTGGCTGATTCCTGACTTGTTTTGGTAATTCTTTTTCATCTGTAAATATTACGATGTACTTCTACTTAATTTCTTTTTGTGGTATGTTTCTTTTCCTTGCTTTCTGAGTGAAGAAGCCACTCACAGTGCAAATCTTCATGAGAACTCTGTGCAAAAGATATAGCAATTCATGAGAGTAGCACTGTGTGGGAAGTGAGAATCCAGTTTTATGTAGACTCCTTACTTAAACAAAAATTTGGGAGAAGCGGGAGGAAGAGGCAGGGCCAAAGCTTTCCAGCTACAGGACTCCTTCACTTCTTTCTCATCAAATACTACCAAAGTAGCTACTGGAATGGATTTTCAGAATTGTTCCCCTCTTACTTTGCAATATTGGCATTGTGAACATCAGAAGAGGTTTCCTGACCACATGGAGTTCTGCAGCAACACGTGCACTTTTCCTCAAATGAAATGATTGAAAGCCTCAATTTATGAAAATTAATCTCAGTGTGCAAATTCCCAGTCTGTTCTGAAGGGAAGACAGCCCTGATCTAGCTACTAGGATTCTTCAGTCAGGATTTGCCTCACGTGGCGTAGGACTTTCCTGCGCTGTTCAGTAGCAAGGGGCAGACTTCCACATAAACCAGTGACAGACATTGCTACCCTATTGCAGCTGGAACTTGGGCCAAACCTGCCAATATTAGTAGGATTCTCTTCAGTGATTTTCATGGATCCTGGATCTGGCTTTTACTAAAATGAATTCACACATCACTTGATGGAATAAAGTAGGTTATAGGCAACCAGAGCCACGATAGGACAGAAATTATATTCCCAGTGATTTAATGGGAAATGCATGATAATGAAAAAGAAACACTAGGTTTTGTCCCTGCTTGATGTCACCTTAGTTCATGGGCACTCCATCTACTGGAGAAACTGCATAGATATTTTAGAAAAGTAAAATCTGTGAATTGTTGTGGTTTCACCTGAGGTTGAGGATGTGCCCTAATTGCAGCAGATGGCTGAAGGAGCTGCATACAATTATTTACTGTGCTTTTATCATCTGACGTGTTCTAACATAGGACATAGGAATATAAAAAGGAGTAAGTTGGGGTTTTTTTCCTCCTTCCAGGACATGGAAGAACACTTTAAACAAGTCAGACTCCAGGATAGGCAAGATGAAAAAATCTTAGAAAATAAATATAACACAAAGGTATCCATCCTTATTGTTGTATTTTTTCCATTTTCTTCTTATATCTATACATTTCAAATGATTGTGTTACCATGGTAGCTCTGGAAATCAAGTTATTTGAGAGTCAATTAAGAGTGCTGGTCTACTGTTAAAAGTTTCTATGAGACGGTAGAATCACCAAGAAACGCGTGGCAGAGCTTTTCTGATCATTTGAGGGAGACTCCCTTTAGATATTCCCAGATAGTCATCAATCCCTGCCTACTCATCTTTATATCAAACTGCATTAGTAGTGTATGGAAACTCATGTTTACTCTAAATTTAAGTGAAGTCAAGTCAGGCTGCTAATTTCTTAACATTCTGTGGTAAAACATTACCCTCTATAGTGCTTTTTAAATTGTAGAAGGGGATACGAATTGAATGGAAATGCACATAAGAGATCAGGAAAGTTTCTGGCCATGAGATCATTGTGAAGTGGCCTAGAAGTCTTTGTGAAATACTGCACGGAAGCGGTACAGCATTCAAATTTTAATACTGGTTGAGAATGAGCTGTAAGAATGAACTCTGTGTATTGCAAGGATTGAATTAAATGATTATCAAAGACACCTTGCCTTAAAATCAACAATATTCCAGCCTTATGTAGCGGATGCAATCATTTAAAAATATGCATAAACGATATTCAGAGCAGTCTATTTTTGTCCAATTTGTTCAGCTTTGATCTTGTTAAATTGAAGAAAAGTATTGTTAAATAAAAGTTATTTTCAATAGAAGAATAATTTTTAAGTTTGTAGTTCCATATAAACTGTGTACATTTAATTAAATGTTTTTATTTAATAAAATAATGACATGTGTGAATTTTCTTTAGGGAGGAGTAAAGTTTGAAATTAATTTAGATGTATGTGTTCCTGAGGAAGACAGCATTCAAGAAGCAGAGGTATGTTGTCATTATATTCAAAGTGTTTACATTAGTAATCTGAAACCATGACAGTAGCTCCATGATCTAAGGTTTAATTGTTTCCATTACCATCATCCTCTATCTTTGTTACAATGAAACTTCCTATTGAGGATTTGTTGACGCATATATCTGACCTTCTTCAAGAGGATAATTGCTTAGAAGAAAACTGGATGATATCTGGGTCAATCTTTCACACAGTAAAAGATGAAGGAGTGCAGATAGTTAAATTTTGTAAATTGGGTTGAGGGGAAGAACTCATCTCAAAACTGAGTTAGTCTGCAAATGCCAAATTTGATTTGTAAATTGTTTTAGTACATTTCTGTTTCTTTTCACTAGTATTGTATCACAAAGCAAGAATAATATTGAGATGAACCAGCTGTTATTTAGAAAAAGTGGAAGTGAGACTACAGACATTATGTGATTTCATTTATTAAAATGACATTTCTAGCTGATCGACATGTAATAGCTACCTATTAAGATTTTTATTAGTATATTAGAATTTTTGTAACAGTGACAGCAAAAATATAATTTCTTTCTAGTATATATATTCTTAATTTATAAAACACTATTTTGTCATTCTGTTGTTTCACATCTCTGCAGAGTCCCATGCAGCCCTCTGATACACAAACCACAATGTGACTTTTGAGTTCTGCTGCTTCACTTTTTGTTACACAATTTGCCTGTGCATACATGAGAATGGCCGGCAAACACAGTAAAATGGGAAGTGATTAGTTATTGTCCCGTATTTGTTTTCTCTTTCCAGAGTAACCTCTTGTTTTTTCAGGTACTAGATAAACTCCATGAGACTTCAACTTTTGTGGATGGTGAGAATCTTAAGGAGAAATTGGTGGAAGTTTATGAAGATCATATGGACAAAGCTTTGGAAGAACTATCTGGATACCAAACAGGTATTTCTTGGGGAAATGCAACGCTGAGTATTAATCCTGAAAATTACTTCGGAGTTAGGTAAATTCAGTAACTCCAGACTATAGCAAGTTCATCTGATGAGCTCTCTCTTTATAATATCACATAATACTACAACCACACTGAAATCTACTTTAAAAAAATGAAATAACCTTGCCTCCTCTTTTTCTTCCCCTTAGAGTCCAATGATATTGATGATACCAAAGAAAACAGAAAACATTGGCAAGCTGGAGCCCCTCAGACACTACTGAATTTTTTAGCTGATGCTGATGTCACTTCTGTATGTCCTACTATGGCTGAAAATGAACTTGGTAAGAAGGTTTTGGTTTTTGGTGAGCGAAAACAGAGAGCTGCTAAAATTCAGCCAGACTACTTACAGACCTTTGCCAAAACAATTCCATACCAGAGTGTTCACATCATCTGGCAGGCTTTTAATTGCAGGACTTCATAATAAGTGAGGTTATTGTATGTGTTAAACCATAGAATGCAGTCATCATTTCCCCCTCTGTCTGATATTGCAATCATGTTGCCCTGCTCATATGTATTAAGAGGGCTGCATTTTATGAATCACTCTGTGGCCTGGGTAACAAGGGCTAACAATGCCAGTCTACGCAACTAATCAACACCACTTTCTTGGGCCTTGAGTTGATGAAACACAAGCACTGAGGCAGTCAGTTGCCGACGCCATCCCAGAGTGTGGTGGAGTTCTGGTTTCCCACTCCACACACTATTGTTGCTACACAGTCACAAGTGCCTCCTTACACAGGTGTGGCTGTGGTGACGCTCCTTTTCAGAAGAAGCTAATTGCTATGTTTCTTACAGTACCAGTGCGTATATTCCCAGGCAGCCATATATCTCCAGTGACTGGTTGCTGCAAATGAGGGGCTTTTCCAGCATTCCAGCATGCTCCCAACACCCTAGATACAGAAACAACCTGAAAAGTTTGCATAGATGGTGAAGACAGATCAGAATGTTGTTAATATGCCACTTCTTGTTCATTCTGCCTTAGATGAAAGAGCATAGGGCACAAGAGAAACAGGAGCTTCTTTGAAGCTTTTTCAGCCCCAAGAACCCAACAAGTTTGAGACCAAGGGCTGCTCAATGAAGCTGCACTTGTCTATTCCAGGCCTAATAAGCAGTTACCTGAGCTTTTACTTTATTAAAACTGGTGTTAAAAATTTTTAGTGACAAATAGCCCAAACTATTTTTTTATCTATGGTATCAATCAGACCAAATACTTACTAAAAACTCAGTATTCCACAAGGGAAAAAACCAAACAGGATTCCAGCATTACACAAAACGAAGAAATAAGTTTAAAGACTAGAAAGTCTGAATCTGACAAAAGACAGTGCCAAGCCACAGTCATGCTTTCATGACCTGAGAACCTTCCTGTTCTTCAGCTGACCATGCTATTCTGCCTGAAGACATCCAAGAAAGCAGGAAGCAGTGGAAACAAACACCACCAGGGACACTCCTGAACGTCTTTGCAAAAGCAGAGCTGTCTAATGACTCCTTCATCCGGCTTGAAGAGGAAATAGGTAGGATGTTTGTTACTGTAAATTCTACAAGTTTTTCTTCAGTGTGTTATTTCTTCTACCATTGGCAGAGGATCTGTGATGGGAACCGACATTTTGAAGCAGTTGGCAAACTAGAAAAACATGGGCAGCCTGTCCCAGCAGCCACTGCTCTCTGTCCTGTAGCAGTGAAAGGCCTCTTTCAGGACGCTGCTGTTTTCAATAGCAGGGAAAAGGGCAAGCCCTACTTACCAGCTATTACTTCATATATAATTCTTTCGTTTCTTGGGTAGACAGAGGTAAGCTACTACTGCCAGCAAGTTGGCAGATACCACAAACCTGGATCTAGCCCCTGCAATCATTGAAGAGCCCTGTAAAAAACATTTATACAAATACATGTATTTCTGTAGAACAGATGTAAATTGTAGTACATGGTGGCTTAAACTACAGTGGTGACTCACTTTGTTTCACAGCATGGTTCATGCTGATACAGCTGACACTGAAATTGATTCGAACTCACTTATACTGCAGCACACTTTCCTCAAGTAACAGACTGTTTTAAAAATGACATTTATTGCATCAAAGTTGTTAGCAAAAAAGTCAAGAGTATTTTCCATAGAAAGATGCAGTAAATGTAACCGGACATTGTGTTTTTATGCACAATTGGCAATCTACTGAATGTATAATTGGATGACAGGACTTTTAAGCCAGCTAAATTGTACATGCCAAGTTTCAACATTTTTAATGGATCGCGAGAAATATTTTTCATTTGCAACTGTGCAGTCAGCACTCTCCTGCTAATTATGCCACACATACATGTTTTCTCATAGTGTAACATGCTCTTTTAAAACTGCCCCATCCTGAAGGCTAAACCAGCTAAATGTACCAGCTAAATTCCTCTCCTAAGACTAGCTTTATAGCTTACACGTTAAAAAAAGAAAAAAGAAAATTAAATTCAAACCACTTTTCACTAATGTCAGCAGTTCATAGGGCTGAAGCAAGAATAAGGTCACACAGGTATTCTAACTGCTGCTGGTTTTATCAGTTACATTTATTAAAATACAGCACTCTCAATACCCAGTTCTGCCCCGCTACTCAAGCTGACATTGTGGAGCACAGCGTTACCCAAACTGACAGATTTCTTTTGGATCACATGCAGAATTTAGTCTTTATACTAAAACAACTCTTAGCATTGTTCTCCTACCTTCAGGTTAGGGTTGCCCTTCAGTCTTGAAAGCGAGCATTTTTAGGGAACCATAGCTGCAATTTTCAGTCTTTCCCAAACAGTACTCCCTTAAGTTTTCCACTGAAAATGCAGATCCCTGTATTGGGTACATAAACCTAACAACAGATGGCCTTTCTTACTTAACTTTTATAGTCCTTTGGTTATGGTCTACAAACACACTAGGTTCCACTGAGCGGAAGTTACAAACCGCTGACTAAAACACGTGTGATCAAGAACAATAGAAGCATGGTATTTACATTGTTGTCATTTGAACAACAACAAAATTCAAACATTTACTTATTTGCTATTACTTTACGTACACTTTTATAGTTAGCTAATATACAAATAAAGGACTGTTTCTCTTCCTTTCCAGAAGGGAGATTAACTACGTTGCTTCCAAAAGAAAACAATGAAGATGGTTCAGAAACATACTCTGCTGTTGCTGTTGATGAAGGCAGACTTGAGCCAAGATCAGATGATGAAGACACGTAAGTCAAGCACATCAGAAGAAAAATCCATACGACAGAACAGTTTTCATGAAATGACAGGTTGCATTGCCTAAAGCTTTTCTTCTGTTCTTTTAAATTCATCAGTGAAGAAAACTTACTTGTTTTACAGTCTGCTAATTTAACTTTTAATTCTGTAATTTAGTATGTCACATGCCAACGCTGCCATTAAAAATGTTATGCAGAAGCATTAACATGGCTTTGCAACTCCTGTTCTCTTACCTTATAAATATGGGTAAACAATCTCATGGAGAAAGAAAAAACAGCTTACGTTATGTATGTAGCTTGTATATTCTTTATAAGTCATTTAAAAAAATCTCTGAGGCCTTGAAAGGAGAAAGGCTTGTAACAAAGATATATTTAATTAATATAATTATCTTGTTTTACTTTACAGAAATTTTGAAGATTCTGAAGATGAACTGAGACATGAGCTGGAGGAATCTCTGGAAAAAGTGGCAACTTCTCCAGCAGAGAGAACCATGGAGTCTCCCCTCCTTTCAATAAATAAAGGTCAAACAGATGAAGAAAAGATGAGTTTACCTCACAAGCTACTTGGAAAACCTGATGATGATTTAGAAAATAACCGTGGGTCATTTAGCATTGACACACATAACGAAAAAGGCAAGCAGGAAGCAAGAGCTACCTAGAACACCAGCACAGTTTTACTGTTTCAAAACTTCAACTTGCTCGAAACTTCAGCCACATCAGTAACAAAATTTAAGGATAGCTGACATTAAACGCCAAGTGAATCAACTCCTGTTCAACAGTGCTAAACACTCAGTTAAAATTAATAGAAGGTTGTTGCTATTTTGTTTAAAAGGAAAAAAATCAGGCTACTTTTCAGATGTCTAAATGTTGAAAAATCCTGATCCAGACTGAAATGCACTTTCATCTTTATTATTCTATACTACCTGGGACATCTCTGACAACACTTGCGTGAGCAAATTTCTGATTGCATGCTCTCTTTAACCATTTCTGTATCATGTAAGAAAGTCTCCTAGTCAGCGTATTGTATTTCCTTAGCTCAATCAACTCGAAGCTCCTCCAGCTTTTCATAATCTCTGTGTACTGCCAGTACAGCTTTATAATCCATAGTTTCATTTACACAGTACTGACCCTACACAGTATCACCAGCTGCTCAGCGGTTTTATATAGTAGCAGTAAAAGGGTTCATTAGCACCATAAGAATTGTGCATTCCCCAATTCCTAATAAAACAGGGAACAGCAGGTTCTTCCAACCTTATTTTTTCATATACAAAATTTCATATAATCCAGGTGAAGCTTAAGTAGAGGGAAAACCACATTCTAAAGTCTGATTTCAGTAGCTTTTTGCACTTCTCTTAGTTTGCTAAAATATAAAATACTGCTCTGTTGGCTCAAAAAGGACTGTATGTTTTTCCATTTTTGATACAAAAGCAGATGTCCAGTTTTTGAACATTTTGTTCACTGTGTTCTCAGTTTTATAATAAAGAGTAGTTTAGGTCTTTAACTTTCATGTTTGTTTAGCATTTAATTATGCCCTCTAATCTAGACCCTTCTATTCCCTAGGAACAGAAAACCTTTCAATAGAATAGGGTTGGAAAAATACCATTAAGTTGTCATACTTTGAAAGGGCATGAGGAAATAGCTAATATAAAGATCATAGACAAGTGAAATTACTACACTTACGAAAAAGCAAGCTCGCAAAACCACCATATGATTAACCTAAAGGAATCACTGTAGGTAATGAAATCTCCAGAACCACAATTAAAATCCCACAGAATAGATTTTTGCCACATAATAGGGGACAGCAAATTGAAAATGTGCTACAGATTCTGGAAAAAAAAATCTTCTGGGTACAAAAGCTATCAAACAAAAGTGTTGACTTTAAAAAGTGTGACTGTGGGTCAAGAGTCATGAAAGTAAAGTATTCAATAAATAAAAGAACTTCCAGATGTAGTTCTGTTACCAAGGAAACATGATGGTTCTGTGAATCCAGAGGGTTTTGCAGTGCACTGTACTGTCATGTAGTCAACACAGAAAATTTTCAGGAGCATTTCTTTCCCAGTAAAAAAAAAATCTCTGTTACATAAAGCAGATACCCTGACAAAAAGAAAAAAAAAACCTCTATTGAATGGGACCAAGGGCTCATAGATTACATATATTTACAGGTGACACATAGTCAAATATAAAAAGTTAATTTTATTCATATACATTTTTATTATTATACATTTATTTAAATAATGGCTCCACAGATAACAAGAATGTCTCTTCAAAATGCTGGTCAGAAAACCTGTGCACGGACCGACGAGCGTTTTCTCTGATCTCTAACCTTTTTTCAGGGGACAGAGAGAGGATATAAGCCATCGTCTCAGCATAATTGTCCTCGTTTTCCGCTAGGAAGCCTGTAGTATGTCCTTCATAGGGTACCACAATATCTAATTTGGGGCCTCCAGAATTGTGAGCCAGGATAACTGTGCCAGCTGCCATACATTCAACTACTCCTGTAAAAGATACAAAACATGCCGATATGAATGTGCACATCACGTACTTTGGCTTTCTATAAGGCACTAGAAAGTTAAAAACACAGTAAAAATCACCCAGAATTGTAAGTTACTATAGACTGCCGTTCTAGATCAGTTTGAAAAATACAGAGTAAATAGTCCCATAAGAAAAACAAATTTAAGTTTTTCAGTCCTAATGATAATTTCTCTTAAACACATAAAATTGAAATTAGAAATCAGATATAATTAGTTAAGTTGCGGTTCTTGTAACATATTTGATTTACCTGAGACATATTATATCACCAGTATATATGGTGGAAAAAAAGCTAGATATTGGAACAAATGTAAAGATAAACACGGAAAGCAGCTCTGACAGAACACTGCATAATTCTGTTCTGCTCTGTGATAGAACACTGCAACGCTGGTTTTATGGTATGGTGGCAGCTGCAAAAAATAATTAAAAATTAGAGCTGCACGTAACTTCATTTTCTCATTCACAGTGAAGATTTTTAACTTTTAGAAAGATACTCTGAGAGAAAAGCTGACTATGCACATTTCAATCTGGTCATATTCAGAGGTTCAGTATTTTGCAGATTAGCAAATCTTTATAGCTTTTGACAATTCAGCAAGACAAACTCGTAAAAACTGTTATTGCTGCATCTGTATTTTTGATGGAAGAAATTTTAATGAAATGGGAATCTGATGGTAAGCTTTCCTCACCCAAAAGCAGTGGGATGGGAATAGCACAGAATGGGTACATCAACTTCAACTCTCCTCCATGGTTCCCAAACAGACCTCAGAAATCACTTTAATTGCTGATTCTTCTCAGTTCTGATTTGATTTTTAAAAAGTTCCCCTAGCTCAAAAATTGTCAACTATAAATAATCCTCCAACATTTTGGAACATGTTTTTTACAGGTAAAAAGCCATTGGAGATGAAGGTGAAATCATGCTGAAATTCAAAATCACAGTGTGGTTGTATCACTTTTTAAAAATAATTTTTTATTTACTTAATTAAACTGTTTTATGGGGGAAAAAATAGAAGAAACCATTATTTTCATTTTGTGGCACTTGCTTCTGGAAGACACTTCAGAGTAAATTTTTTTTATACCAAGTTCCTACAGACTATAAACTACTACTCCTGATACTTACAACTTGTATTCTAATAAAGTCTGATGACATTAACTGCGGTTTAGTCACATTATAGCCAAGTACGGCATCCATCTGCTTGGCTGCTAACTTACTCTGCTGCAGATTTATGGCAGATGGGCAATCTTCCATTCCCTTCCAAAGTCAGGACTCAACTAATTCCAATAAACGGAGCCAAATACCTTAATTCTGTACGATAGCACATTGCAAACCAGGTCCCAGCTCCTCTTTGGCATTCTGCTCCACGCTATGGCGACAGATTTAAGGACTTAACTGCCTTAGCACAGGTGCCTAGTGCAATGAGATGACCGGGGGTACCTGGTGGCATCCACATGGGGCTTACAAATAAGACACAGGATCTGCGGGAGACTCACACCTCTGAAACAGCAGCTAGAGCCCCATGACATATACTAGACATTTCAAACGGCAGTTGAGGCAGGTTGAACACGCTCAAAATCTCTACACGTGGATGTCTACACGTGAACTGTGTCTAAGCTCCCCCTGCAGTCAGTGGAGCTGACAGGGAACAATCTAAGGTGCTTAAACAGAAGTACCTGGTGCCTTTTGAGGCTCCGTTGGGTACGGAAGGCATCTGTGTAAGGCTGGCAAACCTAACACAGCACCTTAGGGTGACCCGTGACCTTGCAGAGCAGCAGCTGGCGGTCAGGCAGAACATCTTGGGCAGCACAGATGAGACTAGCTGCCTGTATAGGTGACTAGAGGATGCCGTAATTAATAGTCTACAATGTCTACAGCGCTTCAGTTTACACTACAGTAGCACCTAGGGATTAGTCATCTGAATTGGTCCTGTAGGCTCTACCTCAGCTAGATTACCTCTAACGAGAATGGGAATTGGACACCTGCTTGGCATGCAGACCTCTACGCTTAGACACCTACACTGAGGAGCCTTAATCATGAACTGAAGCCCTCCCCAACTGTGTCCCCAGCTGGGACAAATGGCTGACACTGAGGAAAGATACTGACCGATCCCGAAGTGCTCATTCCACATTGTATGCAGGCCGATGGTGGCCTCAGCCAGGTGTCTCTTTAGCTCCTCAAAGGGAATGTTTATTCTGAACGTCACATTGTTACTAACTCCCAGCTCTTCACAAAGATGTTTAAGGTTATTTACACGCTCTTCATCTTGCTGGTTACGACAGCCTCCAATTAAGATAAGCTTCAATGATGGCTGCTGCCCCAGTCTCTTCTCTTTCAGCAATTTAGCAAAGGCTCTGATTTGCAAAGGATGATCTTTTTCCGGCCTGAACTGGCTGACAGAAACAATGGAATATTCAGTGGTGCTCTTTTCCTCTTCCAGTGGAATATCCAGGAAGGTCTGAACATCGCACGGTGGATACACAACGCTAGTGCAAGCCCCAGCTCTCCAGAGGGAAAGGATGTGATTTAGTGTCCAAGAAGAATTAACCATAATCACATCACTGCAGGAACCAACCAATCCGTACATGAAAGCAAAGAAGTAGTAGTAGACAAGTTTAAATTTGCTGAAAAGAGGATTGTTTGTAATGAAGGCTGCATTGTTAAACCTGGTATCCTGATTCCTAACGACAGAAAGCATATCGCTGCTGATAGTGGGATAATGGACATAGCATCCAACGTGACAACCTCCTAAATATTTAAAGAGGGGAAGCGTGAAGGCATAACCCATTGAGTCAATATAAATATCAGGAACACACTTTAGAAGAGCTTCCCATCCGAGAAACGCTGATCCTAAACTTTGTCCCAGCAAAGTGAAGTGAGGGTAAAGAGAAGCTTCCACAAGGTAGCGTTTTTCTAGAAATACAAACTTCACAGGATGAATTAATTTAATATTGAATCTTCTGAAAGCACCTTCTACTATTTCTTCTCCAGTGACATCTCTATCACCAGTGTAAACAACACACGTTACATTTCTGTACCTGCAAGAAAAAGAATTTCATTCATTCTTCTCTTCGAATTTTGTAACACGAAATTAAAAATATTATCCATTCAAAATTACTCAAAAACTATGTGAGAACAAATGCCTGGCCTAACTCTGAAATTATTTTTAACTAAATTATACTTTTCCTTATACTTCCACAGGTTTTTCTGATCTGCAGAAAAACATATGGCTAAGGACTTGGGGAATACTTTTTTTGAGTAAAACACAAAGGAAGCTCAGTATTATTCTACATACTTAAGAACGCCTTGCCCTACATTAGGAGGTGTCTGTCTAGTGCATAGCATGAGTAAAATGCAGAAGACTCTGCAAGCCAGTGGACGTGCCAATGTTAAATCCACTTCAGATATTAACTTGTTTTGCCTCCTGCACCAAGAGGTGATATCAAGATTATCAGTTGTCTACTGACGAGTTATGCCTATACAAAGTTCCATACCCGTCCTGGAAAACTAGTGAGGGAGGAGGGGTTATCCCAAGGAGAGACAGAAGAAGTGAGAGATGCCACAGCAGGACAGATCAAAATCTGGGTAAAGGGAGGAAGTGGAATGATTAACTTGTTTTGCCTCCTGCACCAAGAGGTGATATCAAGATTATCAGTTGTCTACTGACGAGTTATGCCTATACAAAGTTCCATACCCGTCCTGGAAAACTAGTGAGGGAGGAGGGGTTATCCCAAGGAGAGACAGAAGAAGTGAGAGATGCCACAGCAGGACAGATCAAAATCTGGGTAAAGGGATGAAGTGGAATAGTGCAACCAGGTGAAACTCAGACGTAAAAAAAAAATATGTAGGACCAGTAGATTAATGATAACTATTTAAGTATGTAAAACGCCAAAATGTGCATAAATAATACCATAGGCAGCTGAGAATGAAATACGGTATTTGATAAACATATATGCTTACTTTTTCTGGAGCGTTCTTATGGCACACCACAAGACTCTCTCCCCTCCACCACCTGCATTGCAATATGGGTGAAAAAATGCAACCAGCAATGGCCGCTTCCCATCTTTTCCTGCTGAGGTCAACTGTTTTTTCCTTTGTTGTATCCAAAGCCGTATTCCCCACAGTAGCACCACCAAGCAAACACACAAAATTCCACTCAGAAATAACGCAGGGATTAACAATGAGCACAGCAATCTGAAACAAGATGGAAATTTTAAAATATAAAATTGCTTTAAAGAAATACTATGTACAAAATTGAGAGAGAAGGGCTTACAGGTAGAGCTACAGGGAGTTCAACAATTTGTCGAGTTCTTCTAACCTCAGAAATCATCAGTATCTGTGTATCATTTCAACAATTATGGGAAAAAAAAAATCACTGTTCTACAGTGTTTAGCCAAAGACATTTTTCCTACTGTTATCTCTCAATCATTTATTATTGTTTATTCATGCCATATATCTATATCTATGTCCATATGCTATATACACTATAAAGGCTGCACGCCCTTGGCAATCGGCAAAACACAACTAGCGAAGCTGTAGGAGTTTTCTTCAGTCCAAGCTCCTGTTTGGCCTGCCTTAGTGTGAACTGCTTTGGGCCAGCCTGGAGTGCATGACCCAGAACCTGCATTTTCTATTCCCTGGAGATTTGAAGAGCTATGTCAATTGCCCAGAAAAGCTCTGAGCGGTTTCTCTGTTTAGAGAGACCTGTTTCCTCAGGTGTCTGAAGCACTCTCTAGCAGGGGCATTCCCTTTGCTCACCACCGCCTCCCTGCACAGCTCTCCTAACCCAGGAACGGGAGGCTTCTCACAAGAGTCTCTTCTTGGCCTACGGATCTTCACAGGCGCCAGAGCCTGGATTCTGATGTTGTGCTGCGCGTTATGATAAGCATCATTTACTCGACATTAAAGGGGTTGCCCACGGCGAGCCACGCGACACGACTGACACGTCAGGTAAGAAAACACTTTCATTTTCGGGGTGCAGAAGCGGAAAAGCACATTAACCCATCCGAGGCCGGCGGCAGAGCGAGAAGGAGCCGGGCAGGGACCCGTCCCACCTCGCCCTGCCCAGCGGCCTCCCCTCCTCGGGGGGGACACGGGGGAGGGCAGGGGCGGGGCGGGTGCGTGACGCCCGGGGAGGCTCAGGGGAGGAATGGGGAAGCGCGGCCGCCACTTGGCACGGGGGCACGGCGGCCCGG
>NW_008794446.1:600186-641130 GCF_000699145.1 Aptenodytes forsteri | reverse complement strand
GCAGAGCCCGGGCCCGGGACACTGCGGCCCCTGCCGTGGGGGGTATACGGTGTGGTGTGTGAGGAGGCAGAGGCCTCCGTGGGACAGGGGGTTTCTTCTCCTGCATCCACCACATGCAAATTTTGCCTCTGTAAATACTGGCCCCTCTCTTTGGCCAGAAGAGGATGGTATTCGATGTCCCGTCTTCCAGCCCTGCCTTAATCTCCTGCTTGTAAGTGAATCCCTCTTTATAGAGAGGTACCTGTCTGCTCTCTGCGAATGTGTGCAAGTTAACTCTGTGAGGCTGAGGACAGGATGTCCAAAATACCCTGTGCCTGGTGCCGTCTCTAAAAGGATCCCCATGAACACGCTCACTGGGGACAATTTCCACTGGAGGATGTCCAGGCTGTCTCTGACTAATATACTTTGTCTCCTATTTTGTCTTGACTGGGGAGTATATGCACAGACCGGAGAATTAGTGTAGAGGTATGACTGAACAGTGCTGTTTTTTTAAAATGCTACTAATGATGTGTCAGTAAACAGCAAGACTTTGTATTTCTAAAATGGCTTCCCTTGGAACAATGTAAGAAACTCATCCTGCTCTCCCGGATGCTGGGAAGTGTTCAGTGAAACTACCAGACTGCAGGTGAGGAGGGGCTTAGGCAGAACAGGCCAAAACATTTCTGATCCACTGTCACATGGCTAGGTGCTTTTTTCCCCCGCCATTTAAAAATAATAAAATGCTTTATGTGGCAAATTTGATCCAGATAACTCAGTCTCCAGTCTCTTGCAGAGTTGAGGGATCCAGATAACTCAGTCTCCAGTCTCTTGGAGAGACTTGTCCAAAAGTTGGGGGCATTTCAAGCCCTGTGTCTTTGAACAGGACCTTTCAAGAACCTGTAATCTTTCAGCCTCTTTGAGGTCAGCGTGATCTCTTTCATGTCATAGCTGCCTGTGTATTTTGAGGTCTTGAAGCTGTTAGGGATGTTTATGAAGGTCATCTGGTGTCTTCTTCATCAGAAGAGTGCTGGTTGGAAAATGCTGAATTGTTAGTTTATTTGGCCATTGCTATAGCCTGAAGCAGAGAGGCAAAGTCTCTACTGTAGTGGGAGCGAGAAGATTTCAGCTTAAGTAATGGTTATTTGATTCTGACCTGCCTGGATTGAGTTTTTCCACTTACGAGGACTCACTGTGTGGGAATGGAACTGGAAATGTGTCAGGCCCTCAAAGTTAGAGTTTTATTGGTTATTTTACTGGTGTTTTTATTTAAATATCTTCATTGTCCTAAATACCACTGACTATAGGTTTTACCAGAGCGTCTCTGCCTTTATGTAAGCAGGTAAATTGGAAGAGTTCTGTTGGGAGGTCCAGCAAGCATGACCTAACATTTCATTTCTGAACCAACAGCTCTCATAAGTAGGGTGCCACAGGCATTGGTTTCTCTCCCTTAACCTTTTTCCTCTTCCCCGACAGAGCAGTTGCCTGAGAAGCATGTGGGATGTTTGCAGAAGAGACCTTTGCTGCATTCGCATCTCTCAACTCAAAACACCTCTCTTGTAATGTCAACATTTGAAGATAATTGCCTGGGTTCAGAGAAGAGGCACAGTTCTAGGGAACAGAAAGTCCGGTCTATTTTAGATGATGAAATCTGTGTGTCTCCCCACTGGCTTGAAAAGGAGCTTATGGCCACTCCCTTGGAAGGTATGAATATTAGATTAAGTGTCTTTATGCAGCTGAAGGACCACAGGTTAGCCATGGCTTAATTAAGATGAGACTTAAGTAATGCTGAAGAGTTCCAGGAAGCAAGAAGAATAATTAATGAGGGAGACACCTACATACCTGGCTTTTGAGTTGCCTGGGCCATAAATGGCAGATGCAGTGTTTTGGGTTTAGATTCAGCTCTCTGTTCGGTAAATCATATAGCAAAAGTACTTGGAAAAGCCTTTGGCTTCATGTGGCTAGAAGAGTACAACTTGTTCTTTCCAGTCAAGGCTCATTGCAAGGTTAGCTCTACTGAAATCAGGATTTAACCCATGAAGCTTCCAGCCCAAGTCCTACACTTTCTTCAGGGTTTCAGTCCTAAGTGTCAGAAGTATGTTTTAGCTTGAACCCAGCAAAATACCTTGCTTTTCGTGAAACCACCTAATCAATTTCTTGGAATTTCCCCAAACCTCCTATTGACGAATGTATATGTCTGTGCATTTGGCAGCTGGAAAAAAAAGACTGATTTGCACAGTCACAATGTAAACAGCTGCCTTGTGGCAGCATACTGTATTTGCAGTGAATGAACTTTCCAGCAGGGTGAGCCTCAGACTTGATTCAACTAGCTGTACAGCCAGACATGCTCTGTGTGCACAGCATAGCCAGTGTGAGACATAGGTCTGGCACTTCCCTGAAATACTGACATTTTTGCATGAATGCAGATTGACTGTCCAGTGTTAGTGTTACACAGCATATACAGTCACATAACCTTACTGGTGACAGCAAACTGGGGGAGTTGTTTTTGGGAGAACAATTCATAGATACTGTTCTTGTCTTGCTTTCGCTCCCACAGGAAACAACAGATAGAGCAGAGGAATTGTTTTGGTAGGAGCAGCCCTCTCTTATTTATATTCCTGTTTTTTTAAGCTTCGTGGCCCTTTCCTTACCATGTGCACTCATTTCTTGAGTGGAGTAAGCCAAGAAACATGATGTCCTTGCAGGCTGCATATGACCTATATGTTGTAGCTCAGGCACATTGTAATAAAGCATCTGCATAAACAAATAGATATTCTGGATCTGGATAACTTTGCCAGATCCTTACCAATGCTAAACAGGGGAAAAGAAGAGTTCTTCACAAGACAACCAGACTAGATAAAAAATGATGTGAAGAAAAGCTGTAGAGTATCTGCTTGTACTCTCTGCCTGGTTTAGATGTGGGGGTTTTTTGTTGTTTTTTTTTTTCCCCAACTACATGAGTTGCTACAGACATAAACTGTCACATAAGTTCAAATGATAATTTTGAAACCTCTGCCAGTCCTGGCACAAATTACTCAGACCTGACTTTGCAGTCAGAAGATGTTTCATTTGAAGGCCCCTGTTTCTTCTGCAGTTCTTCCTATGTGTTTTGTAGTCACCTCAGACTATCTTCCTTTTCACGCAAGGCTATTTTTATTTTGGAAGCAGTGTTCACTTGCTTGTTGTAGGGAGAAATCTGCGTGATGGTGGGAGTATCAAATAGTTTTCTCAGTTCTAATACTTTATAATTCACAGAATCACAGAATGGTTGAGGTTGCAGGGACCTCCAAAGGTCATCTGGTCCAACCACCCTGCTCAAGCAGGGCCACCTAGAGCAGTTACCCAGGACCGTGTCCAGATGGCTTTTGAATATCTCCAAAGATGGAGACTCCACAACCTCTCTGGGCCACCAGTGCTCGGTCACCCTCACAGTAAAAAAGTGTTTCCTGGTGTTCAGAGGGAACCTTCTGTGTTTCTGTTTGTTCCCATTGCCTCTGGGCCTGTCACTGGGCACCACTGATAGAGCCTGGCTCTGTCCTATTTGCACCCTCCCTTCAGGTATTTATATACATTAATGAGATCCTCCCTGAGCCTTCTCCAGGTTGAACAGCCCCAGCTCTCTCAGCCTTTCCTCATAGGAGAGGTGCTCCAGTACCTTGATCATCTTAGTTGTGGGTTTTTTTTCTTAGTCCCTCTAGTGGTAATTAAAAAACAGATGTATTTATACTTTCAAAGTTCTTTTGTTAATTTTTCTTTAATCACAGGGCATTCAGCTTCTGATGTGAGCAATACAAAAACTGTGTTGCTGACAGCCTTACAGACTGCAAGGGATACCTTTAATGCACGAACGTCCAACACAGACTAATTGAGTTGTCACCACTTAACAACTTCCCCGCCTTAAGCATATGTAGCAGATGATATTGTATGCATGCATTTAGGGTATTGGCAATAACTTCAGCAAGAGCAGCGCTGAGCTCTCTATGGTGTTCCCACTCCAGCAGTGAGAACGCTATTAAAAACCTTGTCTGTAGAAATTCCATGTGGCTGACATGCCAATGAAATTAAACGAGTCTTGTCATGAAGTCAGCTTTGTTTTCACCTTCCCAGAGATGTATGAAGTTTTTAATCTTTCCCTGCCTCTGTAAGCATTTTTGTCCTGTTTTAATTGCTTTTCTTAGTAAGGTCCTTACTCTGAAGGAAAATCCATGCAACAGGCCTTCTGAAGTGAGTGGTATTCAGAAAAAATAGCAGAGTCCACTCACAGTGTGTTCTCCGCAAGCCTGCAAGGCATTTGATCAGTTTTAAAGTATGTTTTTGTAACTCTCATTCTTGCCAAGTACTCCCCATGTGAATAACTTGGTAAGATAAAACCACTGGCAAGTAATAACACAAAGAAACTGGATTAATATTGTGTAAGGATATTCATATGACAGTCATGTGGTCTTTTATACTTTCCTGTACAGTTGGTTACTTTCTTTCAGAAACATGCATTGTGTAGCACTGAGTCTCTCATTCAGGACTGCTGTCTTAGCTACCAAAATGCCTGGGACTGTTTTTAGCAGAAGGAATCTTAGATCATTCATATACACAGTAAGTTTTTCCTTTTTGCGCGTCTTGTGATAGGCTGTTAAATGTTACAGTACATCTGTTCTTCATTGCATGGTAACAGGAGGCAGAAATAAAGTTGCACCAGTAGTGTGCTAAATATTTGCAAAGCAAAAAGCAAGTATTGGAAATAAATTGTGGCACTAATATATCTAGGGCAAAACACTATGGGTTGTTTTTACTGATGTGTTGTAATATTAAAGTTGCTAAATATAAGCAATTCTAGTAAAATTTTTAACTGTCATCTTTACTTTTGAGCTAGATGTTCTAGGGCATGGGTGCTCGCACCATGTATCTGTGAGCAAAAGCTGCCCTTTTTTTTGGCAGAAGCAATGAAGAATTAAGCAGCTTGGATCTACACAGAATTTTTGCAAGAGCTCCTATAAACCATGTTTTTTTGTATCACCAGGCAATTGAAACAGGTTGAACCCATAGCTTTTGATTAACAGAAGATTATTTTCACACAAATTGTCCCAGTTGGGCAAGAAGCATGTAGGAAAACAAATCAGTTCCACTGCTGGAGTTTAATCCTGTAGATTGTGCCAGTGTTTTAACCTCCCATGGGCTCTTCTGTCAGTTCTCCTAAACAGTCATCAGCAGGAAAAATCAAAATGTCTGCCTTTTTTTAGGGTGGGTGAAGGAAATGTATTCAAGCAACTCAGAGCACAGGCAGAAATGAGATGGCAAATGATGTAGCCCTACTGATAACATCACCGAGCGTGCAAAATAGCATGTAGACTCACCTTAAGTCCCAGCTTTTTCAGCTGGAGGTTTGGGATTCTTGAGGGGCTGGGGACTATTTTTGAGTGTTTGTGATAGCAGACCCAAACCCTTCTTGCTTTTCTTTCTCCCTTATGCCGATACTAATGTTTCTGTGGCCATCTGCACCTAATCAGGACATGAAGGGGATCATGAAGGACCACCTCTTTCACAGTCGTACCTTAACATCTGTTTAAATCAACTATGAAACTGCTCAGGAAGCTACAAAACTTCAGTGTGAAATTTTAACTGAGTTAGGCACCTCCATCATCAAACTTTAAAGGGTTCACGTATTGAAAAAGAAACAACCCTGCACTAACTTGTTCAAGGTGCATTTGTGCACATGTGTTTGTGCATGCTTCTCTTTGCCTGTTTCAGGAAGCAAGGGAGAGTGCTATTTGGATGAAAATCCAAATTGTTTCACATGAAGCCAGGACGAGGCAGGATTTGCATTCTGTGCTCACGTCTGGCTCCTTGGCAGATCAAGAAAGAGAAAGGAGCCAGAAACTGGCTGCGGAGCAGGACAGAAGGGAGTTAGAATTATTGGAGGAGACTGTTTGGCTAGTCCACTGTGCCTTGTCACCTCCTCTGACTTATTTCTGTTCTGGGGATGAAGAAAGCTTGAATGGTCGGTGATTTTCCCATGGGGTAGATTCAGTCAAAGATTCTCTTCTGAGGGGTGAACTAGGGATACTTAAAAGTAGTTCCCTGCCGCACTACCTTTTCTTTTAACAAGCAGAGGTACCAGGAGGGAATGATAAATGAACTGAGCCTGAATTTCCATGGATTAACATCTCTGCTTCCCAGGAATTGAGGGCAGTTAATAAATCTCGGAAGGTTGCTCAGCAACTCTCAGGATGGTTACCTTCTTTTATACTGAGCTGCAGAATGCATCGTTTTTGACTAAATGTGTCCTTGGAAGAAACATTCTTTGTTTGGAGAACAGACTGAGGTGAACTCTGGAAATGACAGGATTGCCGAGAGCTGAAAAACCCCTCCATTTCACTGTCAGAAAGCTTTTTTCTATTTTCCTTTTCTCACAACTGCAGGCTCCCAGGAACTCTTTCTTTAGGAGTCAAATGTCTCCAGTTTCCTCTGTGTTCTCATGCAATAAACAAACACTATTTTTACAGTGAGTTTGAGTCGTGATGAGCCAGTGTGTGTGCCACAGAAAACAACCTGAGAAAACCCGTCTGCATTTGAAAGCAGGATTTTAACTGCTATTTCAATCCAGGTGTTAAATATTTCAGATAAAAATACTTGTAAACAGAAAGAGGTTTACTCTGTATTGCCATTTCCCTTAGATGAAACCCCTCCATTTCACTGTCAGAAAGCTTTTTTCTATTTTCCTTTTCTCACAACTGCAGGCTCCCAGGAACTCTTTCTTTAGGAGTCAAATGTCTCCAGTTTCCTCTGTGTTCTCAAAACAAAAACAAACACTATTTTTACAGTGAGTTTGAGTCGTGATGAGTGTGTGCCATTTCCCTTAGATGTTTTTCAAAGCATCTGTTTGTAGAAGAAACATTGTGTAAAATTAGTAGCAGTTTCTCCTGTGTTGATACTTTGATCCCTGACTGTCGCTTTAGTTCTGACATTTTCACCTGAATTCTTCCCCACTTGTTGTACGCTGCCGGTGTTATTTGATGTAATAGGGAATTATTATCACGTATTCCAGCAGAAAAAAATAACAGCAAATATGTTTTCATCTTTATTTTTTATTTCTCCACTTAGTTTCTATAAGCCTCTGCAGTGAATTAGTATGGCTCTATCCAGGCAAGCTTCATGTAGTTTCATGGTCACTTGGAAGTATGTTTTGTCCACTGATAGAAACTGGCACCTCCCTGCCTGTGACTCTTGCCTGAGAGTTGACTGTAAGTTCATGCAAGATATTAGACCTGGACAGGGCAGTTCTGTAATAGTTCCTAGCCCTGAGGAGCAAATAATTAACAGGATTTTTGCAGAAAAGTAAGTTAGCTAAACAGCAGCTCACATACATTACAGTTTGGATCTCTGACAACTGGGAACAGCAAAGCCTCTACCCTGCAGTGTTCTCATCAGAGGTTTCCCTCCTCACTTCTTGCCTGCTGTAGCAGAGAGAGTCAGCCAGAGAGCTGGCAGATCTTCATCCATCTCCAAATTGGGAAGAAAAACCTGCCTAAAGGCAGTACTCCAGTTAGGGAGGCCCCTGCTGCTGCCCCTCCTGTCCCTTCAGTCCCACCATCAGTACGGTGATGCCGAGGTCAGTGGCATGTGAGCAGTGCCCTGGTTGGTTCGCTCACAGGAGGGCAGTAGCCTTGCCTTGGCAGCATGTGGCAGAGTCCAAAAGGGCAAGCAGTGGAGGACAGGTGAGAAGGGCCTTCGTGCCAGCCTGGCTGGGCTGTCTGAGCCCCTGTGGCCATAGGGTCACCTTAGAGATTACCCTCTCTGCAAGGGTGAGATCACAGAAAGGACCCTAACACTCTCATGCCTTTTTCTACCCAGTAACTGCAACCAGTCTCCCAGGTTGAGTAGGGAGGAGTAGGGAAAAAAGGAGTAAAAGAACCAAACATATGATGTAGAAAGTGGAAACCCTTCTTCCCAGGCTGAGTTTTGCCTGGAACACCAAGAAAGCAGATAGGACTTTGGTGAGGAGTGCTGCTTTCAAGCTTTCTTAGGGATTTGGGAATTGCTGGAAACTCCTCTCTTTCTGTATAGAGGTGGTTTCTGCCAGGATAAGATAGCCAGAAACAACTGTTAAGAGAAACTTAATTTGGGCTTGCCTTTACATATCTAGCCTGTCCTAACAAAAGCAGTATGTTTGTATTTTAGACATGGCATCTGTAACGCAAACACAAGATGCTGTTTTGTCTTTTTTTCTTGAAATGAAGGTGATTGTGGTGTATATAAATGAAATGGGATGAAACAACCTTTTATTCAGAGGCTGAGCAGTTTGACTTGGGATTAAATGCTGGCCATAGAACCAGAAACTCAGGCTTAAATCAGAGTTACATTTCCTTTATGTTATTTACACAGTGTCAGGTGTCTCATCAAAGTGAAATCTCTGTCTCTGGCTGTGAAACATGACCACAAGAATGATTTGAAACAAGTGCTGGCAAGGAGCTAATAGTAAATCTAAACAGTGTGGATGCTACAGTTGGGGACAGTTTAGAGAATATCTATTATATATGGAGGTCACTTAAGACATAGGCTTACATTCCTGATCTGTATAGGGGAAAATTTAATTGCAGATTTGGCAGGGTATCCTAGGGTCTGCTATTAGTTTGCCTGCTACAGGGTAAACAGCTGCTTACTTTGGAAAAAAAAAAATCAGTCTTCCCATTTGCTTAAATCACAATTCAGAGCCTTACCACTTTATTTATTCAAAACAAGTGTAAAAGATATTTTTTAAACCCCACAACAAATACTGAGGAATTTACAAAATAAAACTGGAACTTGAGTCTTATTTCTAAATGTGGATAGCAAATGTGGGTGACAAAAGCTATGATCTTTAGCAATGACTGATATAGTTCACAAGTAATAGGTTTTTCTGTCTTCTCAAATTAGCCTTTAAAAATAGTTACTTTTGTAATATTACTCATTCTCAAGTTATATTTGAAATGTTGCAGTTAAGATAGATAAAATGTGGGTCCTTTTTCTCTGTATGGAATTCAAAAAAGCTTTTGCTCAAACTTCACAAGCTAAAACCAGCTCTGAGCAAGAGCAAATCATGGGCATCAGAAAATTAAGTTGGAAACACAGAAGTGAAAATACTGGTTTCGTTGTGGCACTGCCTGACGAGTTCTGCCAGCCTTCTTCACCTGCTAGGGGAATGAATGTTACTGGAAATCTGGACACCAATTGATTCATGGAGATTGCAATTGTTCTTTGCACTTAAACCCTGACCCAAAAGGTGTGCCTTTTCCTGTGGTAATATGATTAGCCTGGTAGTTTCCAGGCACTTGAAAACAAATTCCTGCAGCGTAAATAGACAGATAACAGAAATTACCATAATGAAATCAACACTGCTAAAAGCAGACAAAGTACCAAGTCCACACAATTTGCAACCATATTAGAAGCCGCAGAACGAAAAAAATTAGTATGTGTTTTGGGGCCCTGTTACAAAAGAGATACTCCGTTGCATTTTGCTGGTTTAGAGCAAACAAACCTTTTTTAAATATTTAGAGAAGGTTGAGTCTGATTCCTGAAAAACTGAAGCCAAAGTCTGAGCTGATTTGATTTGAAATGAGGCCATCAACTCTTAAGCAATTTTATTCATGGCAGGTAGGAATTTGATTCCTTGTATTTCAGAGTTATGTACGGTTTCCTTTTTTCTTATAGTGTAAGAAATAATATTACTTATGATCATGCTTCTTCCTCTGTTGAAAGAAATATGTGTATCATTCATGCTATTGAAACGCTTGTGTATCTGATGGCTGCCAGTTTTCTTAGGACTGTAGCCAAAGAGCTATCTTTCTGATTTCATGGCTCAAAACTAGGAGCAAATGTAGGTAAAGAGGGAGTTTTGTTGCCTCTTCAAGGCTAAAAAGGTATGGCCTTTTTTTTATTTTCTGTAATAAGTATGTCGGTCAGTTTGGAGAAGTCAAGGACGTAGTTATGTACCATGAATCTGATCAAGCTTCCACTGAACTTTCAGCTGCAACTGATTGACTTCATGGGGGAAATGTGAGGCTTGTGTTGCTTAGCAGGGCTGAAAAATGACTGCTGAGCAAGCGCAGGGATTTGCTTGAAGAAAAAAATGCATACCTTTACTAACTACTTCTCTTTTGGCTTAAAGAGGACACCGACAGAGGAGAAATAGTTGTTTCACACAAGGGATGGGTGTTTCATGGGTTCCCCCCCAAACAGTGTTGTTAACAACTTGTTGATAACTCTGAGTTACCGGCACTGTTGTTTGTGATGTTACCAGGAGCTTTGCAATACTTTGCTTTTTTCCTTTTTTTTTCTTAAAGCTCCAGTTCCTGCAGTTGCATTATGTGTGTAAAAAACAAAGTCAATCTAACTCTGTTATGATGGGCAAAAAATTCAAAAATTTTAGCTGACTGCATCCTGAAGACAAATTAAAAGAACTCAAAATACTGTCAAATGTGAAATTGCTTGTGTTTTAGCCTCTTATCATTGTTTTTACGCCTCAGGATGGGTTGTATTTCAGTGGTTTAAAATGATGTCTGAGGAGGAGAGTAGGAAAATGATTAACATTCAAAGGCAGACTGGATTTCTAGAGTGATGTATTAGTACTAATACATCCCTCTTTGCACTGACGTGATGTGCACGTATCTGAACTGGTTCCTCTTGTCTGTCTGTCAGATTAAGGCAACACAACCCCCTTACCTCCAGGCTCCCACTTTTTTTCTTGAACCCAAGCTTCTCATCTTTCAAGGCATTGTTAAGACTATTTTAAGATGCTTTCTTTGGGCAAGGAGCCAGAGGGATTAGATGCAGGCCAGATCATTCTATAAAGGCCAGGGATGAATGCACCCAGGAAGCATAATTTACTTGAAGACAAATAGTTCTTGTGTGTTTATCATATTCTCCGATAGTAGCAGGTAATGTAAAGGAGAAAACTCACGTTTTATCAGCTCTTGAGTCTTTAAGTCAAACCGATTTCATTTTCTTGGGATGTTCTGCATTTTCTGACATGAAAATGCAAACGTCTCTGCCCGACACTAGCAGAGAGCAGCAAAGGCAGCAGGTGTATTTTCTCTTTGCCATCTAAACCTCACGCTGCCAAACCTGAGTGACTCTTCCTGGCGAAACTCCTAAGCTGTGCAAAATCTAGCCTTGAACCATGGCATGTTACTGTTATCAGATGAGACGGGCAACATTGCCTTTCTTATTTCAGCCTTCACTAAAATGCTAAAAAAGAGGAGTCGGTCAGAGTTCAGCAGCAGGCAATCACAGCGGTTAACTCCAGCTGCCTCGCTCCCCTGGCAGACATTGCCACCCTTGAGGTGCCGACATCGGATCCCTTGCTGAACCATAAGAGACTTGTAGAGTGGTTGGGATAAACCACAACAGGGCAGGACCTCTGAGCTTTCAGTCTGGTGTATTAAGGTAAATGGAAATTGTTTGGTTTTACAAGATGCTCAGTGGTTTCTGCTTTGTGAATGGTACCTCTTCTCCAAGAGCTGCTTGTAACTCAGCTGCACAGGTCTCACTTGCCATTGCCATATAGTTCTGCTTGAACCTGCAGCTAAACTACATATTTTAAATCAGCTAGACTGGTTGAAATATATCTTATGCCCCTTTCATCTGAGGAACTATAGCAAACTTTTTTTCCGGCCAAATAATTCTTTTTAACGTGGGTAAATATCTTGTAAACTGAGCGTGCTCAAAGCACAACCTTGTGTGTTTCTTCTCTACCTCCAAATCAGTATTCTGGACTTTGCCAAAGGCAAGGGACTATGGGGCACTAAGTAAGAACTTGTATCCACTGTTTCTAGAAACAAACAGATTTTTACCTTAGAGTTGCTCAGAAGTTGTGGGAAAAAAAGGATGAGTGAGGGGAATCGGAGAGAAGATACTTACCAAACATCTCTTCATTCTGTCAGCCTAAGTTGAGCTTTGCTGGTGAACCTGAAATGAAGAAAAAACAACCCAACTTGTTTTTACAGTATGTTTCATCATATGATAATTTAATGAATATTAATTGCTTGTAGAAACATGCTATGTAGGGTTTGGGATATATTTAATAGCAAAGATACTGTCTGAGATGAGTGGACCAAGTATATACTTTAGAGCTGGCCAGAAACTGGAATTTCTGTTCCCTGAGACATTCTAGAATTTGAAATTTCCGTCATTTAGAATTAGGATGCAGAGCTGAATTTCTGAATATCTTTGATTTGGGATTAGAGAATTTTTTTGTTTTAGAAAGACAATAGATTTTAAATATGTATGTATCTTTAGTATGTAGATGTAGTGTTAGTATTTAAAGACATTGTAATGAAAAGTTTTCACATAAGTCAAACTGTGTGATTTTCAATTGTTTGTTTCAATACCAGTTAAAATCAGTAATTCCTGAAAAGATTTCGCCTTTAACACAGTTTTCTTTTTCAGAAAAGTGTTCCATCTGAATTCAGGTGTGTTTTTAATTGGTTTCATTGATACAGAACAAACACAGGTGCTTTACTCTTTGTAGTAATACCCTTTAGAAGGGCCCTTTCTCAAAATGTTTTCAAAATAACCCTTTTTTAAAGTTTAATATTACCACCGATCTTGTATATTAAGACAATGATACAAAATAGTGCTACAACACTATTTTGAGTTTCGCTTCATTGGCAGAAGACCTTCTTTTTCCAAAGATGGTTCTTAACTCTGGAGTCAAGAACTGGATGGTGTGAGCAGAGTGGAGGATTCATCTTTGTGGGGAAGTTATGACAGGAAGACAAGCCAGGATGCTAATGTCCTGCATGGTGGCTTTCTGGACCACTGTCTTTGTGGTAAGGGTGTGAGGGATGTACCTCTGCTTTTGGAAGTAAAAAGAATCTGAATTTGTCCTGCCAGACAGGTGGAGTGTCATCTATTCCCTTGGGTTTTCATGACGTGACATAAATATGCTGAGATTTTGACGCTGTGTGCTAACCTCTGCATAGGAGTAATTTTGGTGACTTTTTCCAACAAGTCCAAGATATTCTGATTAAATGTAAAACAATTATTTTAAGGCTTGCCTGTGCAGTGAGGTCACTGCATAGCCAGGGAAGGTGTGAATTGATGACACATCAGCTATATTATATAAATTCCCTGCATGGCCATTCTTTAGGTGTCCCTGTTCAGGGGTGTCTTCAGAAGTGGACCGCACTCCTGTGGGCTTAGGGAACTTGAGATCCCACTCACCAAGATAGCACAGTGCTGTGAATTTGCTGCAGGCAGTCCCAGAAAAATATATCCAGGCTTGGCTCCAGACACTTCTAGTGATGGTACCTATCGTGGATGGCTGTCTAAATTAGATGTCCCTGTAGTTGCCCAGAGGATTTAAGGGGAACTGAGTTTGCCAAAGGGAATATCTTCTTTTTTTTTCTTTACTTTCTGGCACTAATTGCTGATTTAAGTTTGTTTGTTTGTTTGTTTGTTTGTTAGTAAAGCTTGCTGATGGTAGAGAGGCACATTTAAAAAAGTATAAATATTGTACTCACTCTTTTTTTTTCCCTTCTTGAAACAAAGAATGAATGTTCTCGTGCCCTAAATGAGTGAAAGACCTTCAGTCTAGGAACCTTGTCTAGTGATATAATCATAGGCATGTTTTCAGTGTTAGAAGGGACCACATTTAATCCAAGAAATCCCTGGTAATTTCATAGAAGAAGGAAATGGAATAGCATTGCCCTTTGTAGGAGCTGTGATTATGCACATGGCCACAAGGAGCTAATGCCTGGCTGGCTGAGTTAATTATGCACTGGCTTGCTGCACACGGGTCATGTTTGACTAGCTTGTGAAAGGCAGCCTTGGCTGAGCTTGCTGCAACGCCGTGTGCAAAGATTAGCAGTGCTGAACGCAGTTTGGTAAGCACAAGGAATGCCAATTGGTGGGAAGCATTTAAACTGGCAGGAAGAGCAGGTAGCTGAGTGCAGCGAGCAGCGTACACAGGGATCACAGGTTACATCTGGGATTTTTGATGAATGCCTAATGAGCACGTTGATTAGACGGGCAGAACTCTTCAAGCCTTTGTAAATGTTGCTGAAAGAAGTGTGGCTGATAAGACACCAAATAACTGCTCTCGTAAAGCTTTCCTTTGGCACTGCAATATTTGAAGCCCGGAAAGATAATGGAGAGAAAATTGGACAATAAAATGAAAAGGGAACTGTCCTGCTTAGCTACTTTAAACAACAAAAACATAACCCTGGTGTCAATTTGTAAGCGGCAGGCAGCTCATGATGTGCCTGAACTACTGATTATTGGTGAAAAGTCCAACACAGGATCTCTGGTAAAAGCAAGCAGTAACTTGCGGAAAGAAGAGAAACTCTTGCAGAGTTACTCCATGGGAATGCCAGAAGTCAATACAGTTGAAAGACAGGTCAGTGAGCTGGTGTGTGTGTTGGGAGGGAAGAGGTGTTTCTGAACTGGAGAATTTAAAACAAAGCATGTTGGATGCGGGTTGTATATTAAAGGAGGTTAAACCTTATTTATCTAAATTGTGTCAATCGCCAGCATGTATGCCTGCCCCTTAACAAGCAGCACACAAATGCAAGGTCCTCTGGAGATCCTCTGAAAATAATTGTCGAAAGCAGATGTTAATGATGAGTTATGCTGTAGTAACTAATGAACATTTTTTCAGCTCCACCTCTAATAACATAGAGTGGCGATCCTTAGTAAGGAAAGGTATTGGTATTTCTCCTTTTAAACTGCAATTGCTTGAGTAGTTTGACAGCAGCTCATACCAGGTTGTTCTCTGGAATAACAGAAATTGCAGAAACATTAAAATGTCCTAATTGTAGGTAAGCAGTTTATTTATAACTACTAAGTGGATGGTAGCGAAAGTTCTTGATAATACATCTATGGCAACATTATTTATTTACTTTTTTATTCAGTGTTGTATATAACTATGGTATTTTTGGAGATTAACTGTTGTGGAGAAGAGGCTTAGAAAGATCAATGCTGATAAAAACATGATGAGGTTTATTATTTTAAAAAGAGTTTTTGCTATTTAAAAGGTATGTAAATTACAGTGATGTAGTTTGGTTCAGTGAATATTGTGAATATTTAAGGAAAAGAAACTCTCAGAACACATTTTGTGTCCTTTGAAACTGCATATGCTTAGAATGGCTTAAATAATTAGTGTCAGACTGGAATGAAGTAACAGCCAGGACAGACCATATATACCTGAAGGCTTTTTCTGCCTCGAGTTACTTCTTATATTATAAATGTTTGCTAGAAAACAATCGTGACAGAAATGACTTTGTTCTTCCAAAGGATCTCTTTTCTGTATTCAGTTCACTGGGATATATGCGTTGCTTGTACTGGAGCCGTGAAGAACATCACAAAGTGTTTTGCTTTAATTCTAAATTAGAAACAATCTGTTTACAACAAGGCTTTCCCCTTTCCCACTAAAGCAAGTGTGGTTTACATAGCTCCCTTTAATTTAAAAGTAGCTGTTAAGGTCTCTAAGGTTTGTTAACTGCGGTGTATGTAGGTATCATTTCAGTAAGACTAGCTGCAACTGCCTAAATCTTTCCCCATCGCCTGTACTGTTGGAGAAACCTGTTGCCAGATGGGGAATAGCAGTCCCTTGGCAGAAGCATTAGGGCAACTTAGTACTTTGAAAACAAAAGCACCATAAAGGCTGCTTTAAAGCAATATTTTCATTGAATCTTGATTTACAGGTGGAGAGGATGGGTTTTCCCTCATTTAAGACTCAGGAACTGTTTAAAAAATAACAAGTTGTGTTACAAGTAGTTACTGAAAATAGTAGCTACTGACATTTGCTAATCTTTGCTAAGCTTGGGGGAAGAGGGAAGGAAGAACAACCAGTTAAGACCTAATACATTTAAACAATATGTGCTAACAAGATGGATGGACAAGTTGCACTGAAATTTGTTAAGGAGGATGAGGGTTGAATTTCTGCCCACTCAGAAGTGCTGCTGTTATGGGCATGAAATTGAAGACTCGGAACCTTTGATGTTCCTGAGGCTGCTTTGCCCTCATTTTGTTGTTCACTGGCTGCCTATAACAAACTGGAAAAGCATCTGAAGCATTTAATTAATAGTATGTGGCTTTTCAGTTGTGTGTTACTGCCTGCCTGAATCCAAAGCCATGAATCAGCGGGTTGTGAAAGAATGAAGCAGGAAAGGTAAAACAGCGACACAGATAAGATAATTCTTTGGCAGTTGTGTGCTTGAAGGTGAGAGGGCGATAGCTGGTTTCAACCTGTGGAGGTACAGGGATAAGAGCAGCCCAAAACCTCTGGAGATACTGGGCATGAGGTTCAGTGAGATCTGGCATTCATGCGTGAGCAGATGGGGAGGGGCAGAGGGGAAGGTGCTGAATGGGCTCGGCCCCGTTTCCTTGCCGGCTGACTGCCTGGCATCATCGAGGTGAGGAGTCCGGCGTTTGAATTTCAGGATGTGAAAATTAGCATCCCTGCAGGCCAGGTGAAAGAGGGCGGGAGGGCAGTGCCAACCCTGAGGGGAGAGCCTTGCTGGAGCGCCGGAGAGGAGCAGCGGCTGTGTGGGATCTCGGTGTGGGTGATGCTTGGGGAGCTGCGGGGTGCTCCCGGCATGGCTTCATGCTGCAGAGGCCAAGAGCTTTACACTGGCGTTTCAGTGGTGGCTGCACCTCTTGGGAAGGGGAGGTGGGGGTATGAGGGATGGCTTTCCCGGTGACAAGCCACCCCATGAGGTGACCATGGAGCACAGGGGTGGAGGGAGCATGGGGACCCAGCCAGAGGCGGCTAGTGGCCGGGGCGCAAAGCTAAGGAGGGCACAAACCTTGTTGAATTTACAGCCATGGGGTCGCATACGTTGTCAGGATGCCGGTCACCATGTGCTGTATGGGAGGGTCTCACCCAGTGCTGTGGTTTCTTGTTCTTTGAGTTGTTTTTTCCCAGTTCAGTTGATTTTCTTACATTTATTCTGTATCCCCTTGCTGCTGTGTTAAACCCTTGGCCTTTGCACTTCTGAAGAAATAGCTCATTTTGGGGGACAGTGGAGCAGCCTGATGCCAGGCCTCTGAGGGCAGCCCTTGATGGAGCAGTTTTACCCCACCAGTCACACAGGCCATTGACAATGACCACCTTTCCCCCTGGAACAGATGCTGAGCTCTGGATGCTGTAATGCCAAGAGCTGCATGCCAAGCCAGAGCTCAAGACTTGGTGCTCCCAATCCAGCAGTGTCTCCCTGCCCTGCTCCACCTCCATGCTTTCCCAAAAAGTCAGTCCAGCCCCGGGGTATATTCCTTTTGGATGATTTCCTTCCTGCTGGCTGGAGGCAGTCAGGATGGGGAGCAGGAGCCTCTGCCTCTTCCTGCTGTTGCCAAGCCCTGCTTTGCCCCAGGGCAGGCATGAGTGCTCCAGCTCCTGTCTGGGGCAGCAAGGGTTGTTCTTAATGCCAGTGGGTTTGCTCTGAAATCCTCATACTGGGAGCTGGGCTTCAGATCCCGTGCTCATGCACATCAACAATTTCAGTTGCTACTCGTCTTGGGTCTGGTTCAGAGCTGTCTCCTGTAGACAAGATTGTTTTCCATCCAGCTCTGGTGCTTCCTTTAAAGCTTCCCAGCTACTGCTGCTTCTGTGTCAATGGGCGTCTTCTTAATTTTCTTCTTTTTTTTTTTTCTATATTGTTTAAATGAGCTTCATAACACTGCTTTCTGTAGGGATTCTTAGCTTTCAGACTAGAGCCTCATTCTGCTGTGCATTTTGAGTTGCAACTTTTATGTGCAGAACAAGGGAGGGAAATAATTGTAATAATTTCATGTTTTCATTACTTGCATATTTTTTACATAGTCACTGTAAAAATATGCGTGAGACTGGTAAAGAAAACAGAGTTGGTGTACACCTGCCCTTAAAAGTAAGCGCGTCTCCTTTGGTGTGAGAGACACAATAGTCAGTAACTGCGGCCGGTTCTTTCACACTCCTGTATGGATACGGAGTCAGATGCCTTTTCATTGTTTCATTGGGATTTCTGTCTAGGCAGAAGCAAGCAGGAGGGGCAACACCTGGGAATCCCAGCCACCTTTTCTGACATTTTTGGAGGTGACTGCTTCTCTGATCCTCTTGCAGATGGTGTCTCTGAATTACTACACAGCCTCATAGATGCCATTTTATGTGTGGGTGTTAGCCAGTATCAGGAAACCCTCTTCTGAGACCTAGCGTGTGCCTGGGGAAAACTACGGGCACATTTCTGCATGCCTCCTATTTGTGTCCTTACGTGAACCTGCTGTTTTCCTCTGATCTAGTGTAGAAACACCCCTTCTCGCAAATACACACATAGATGTATTTGTGCCCCTTCTTTTTTTTTGAAGCTGTTAAACAATACTAAAGGCTTTGTAAATACTGTGTTTGAACCTGTGCACATTTCTGGGTTTTGAGGGGAGATTCTTCAATGATTTGGCATTTGTGGGTTTTTTTCGTTGTTTTTTTTTTTTTAAGGGAAATTGTGAGAGACACAATAGTCAGTAACTGCGGCCGGTTCTTTCACACTCCTGTATGGATACGGAGTCAGATGCCTTTTCATTGTTTCATTGGGATTTCTGTCTAGGCAGAAGCAAGCAGGAGGGGCAACACCTGGGAATCCCAGCCACCTTTTCTGACATTTTTGGAGGTGACTGCTTCTCTGATCCTCTTGCAGATGGTGTCTCTGAATTACTACACAGCCTCAATGATGCCATTTTATGTGTGGGTGTTAGCCAGTATCAGGAAACCCTCTTCTGAGACCTAGCGTCCTGGGGAAAACTACGGGCACATTTCTGCATGCCTCCTATTTGTGTCCTTACGTGCCTGCTGTTTTTTCCTCTGATCTAGTGTAGAAACACCCCTTCTCGCAAATACACACATAGATGTATTTGTGCCCCTTCTTTTTTTTTGAAGCTGTTAAACAATACTAAAGGCTTTGTAAATACTGTGTTTGAACCTGTGCACATTTCTGGGTTTTGAGGGGAGATTCTTCAATGATTTGGCATTTGTGGGTTTTTTTCGTTGTTTTTCCTTTTTTTTTTTTTTTATATCCACATACCCTCTATAATTTTTTCCTTGTCATTTAAAAATTCATGTGCAAGGATTTTTCTCCTACAAAGCATAAACATCTGGTTTAGTCAAATAACAAAGAAAATATTTTTGCCAATTCTTCTGAATGTTGGGATAGCTTTTTATCCAAAATATAAAGCGGGGGCCAAGTTTTTAGGTTTCTGTAGTTTACAGTGCATTGAAATAGTAGAATCAGTCCTTGCTTTTATGTTTTTCAAAAGACTGGAGGATAAGAAACACCCTTTAATCTTTTTACACGTTTAATTTGAATTGCTTTTATATCACTGGGTACCTAGGAAAACTGAGGTGGTTGGTAAGCATGGGGGTGGAGGGAATGCAGTGGAGGACATAAGGCCTGTGATGGTTTCTGGTTTTCATCTGCAAGTGGCTGCCAGAAACGCAGTAAAGGGGAGCAAGAGAGCGGAAGATGTTTGTCTTGCCTGTCTCTCACGCTGTTTTGCCAAAGGATGCAGAAGGCAAATGCCTTTGTCGTATGAGCCAAAGTAAATGTACAGGGTGAGCTCTTGTAACTCGCACGTGGATTTTCGCTTTACCGGGTGTTTGTGATAAGAAGAGCTGGCCACTGCGAGCAAGGTGTCCTTGTGGGGCTGTGGACAGGAGATATGGAAGAGGAGACAAGGGACAATATTCAAATAATATTTCTTGAGGTAGGCATTACAATAAATGCAAGTTTGAGTTTCAGCAGCATTTGAAATGCGGTGGGTGAGAGACTGTTTTCGTTTGCAGACTGGCTTCTTTTCCATATATGAGGTAATATTATTATTTTAAAGGGTGGGAGAGCACAAACAGGAGGAAATAAGCATGCAGTCGTCTTTGTGTGTGCTTAAACAGGGAACCACCTCTGCAGGGAGGTCCGATTAACTGTTTGTATTTTGTTTTGAAAGAAGGGGCTGGCTGTGCATTTCCACATATGTTGGGGATTTCAGTAACTTCTGGGAAGGAAAGTGTAAGGAGAGGGGTACGTGCCCTGGGTGCTGCCAGGCCTGTGGGAGGGAGAGGTAAAAGGGGATGTCGGGGCTAAAATATTCCCGTGACTCTTCTTCCCCAGCATCCCTGGAGCATAGCCTTGAGGCCAAGCAGAGAGGGAGGGGTATGGGGGGGAGAGCTCGCGGTCGGGATAGCAAGAGTCTGCACTGTAATGCTGAAGAGTTGTTGCTTATTCATACTGTTCTAATAAATACAGTACGGAGAAGGCTGAAAGCAAATTTCTCACGTTAAATTTTTGCTGTTTTGGTTGTGACCCCAGACCTCATTATTCCCAAGCTATCTAAGCATGAAACAAAATCAAGTTAATGAATTTTGAATACTGCATCAAATGAACTGGATGCAGTCTAGTGTTAATAAGCGGCCTAAATGCTTCTCATCCATGCTGTGGTACCAAGGAGGGAGTTTTCTTCTCAGTGGTAGGAACAAGATTTGTGGTACTGAGCCTGATCCAATGACCCCCTTCCTGCAGTAATGCCCAGCAGTAGGTGCTTTATTGAACGGTGGAGAGTCCACGGCTTTGCAGGCAAGTGAATAGGTTCGTTGCAGTCGCTTGCATCTAGATATTTAGTAATTAAAGCTGCCTTAAGTCCCAGACATGAATTTTGATGTTCTTTCCATGAAACCTGACAATATGGGACTTGTCCCTCACCTTCTCAATCTTCCTTATTACTTGGCACCAGCAATTTCCTTTGATAACAGTCTGTGCTCCGATTACCTGTTCTGCAAGAAGCATTGCCTTTATCACTTTTTTTTTTTAAATATTTCATTTTCAGTTGAGTTGAGTGCACTAAACGGTGGAGTCCCAGTACTGTGGAACCCGTGATCTGGCTGACGGGTAGTCCACTTCTGGCCACTTCAATACTGGCCATTACATCCTAAAAAACGGTGTTGGATCAAACCAGTGAGTTCTTGCAGCTCAATATATGGTCTTTCTTAGGTGCCTCACAAAAAGGCAGATGAAACTAAACCATAGTGGAAGTATCTGCATATAGGTCTGTGTCTTTTAAAATCTTTGTCAAATACAGATTTTAACTTAAAGGTCGGTATATATGCAGACAGCCCAGGCCCTTGTACGCACGCATACAGACCTTCAGATATCATGCAACTGTTTCTTTCTGCGCCAGATGGTTTCAGGCTCTCAGGAAATTCTTGATTTTGTTTTCTGTGGATGTTTTGATTTGGTTTGCTTTGGTTTGAACTCCTGCTGAGCAATAGCAGGTTGGACAAACTGAGCCGGCTTCTGACATTTGTGGAGAGACATTCAGCACACTCTGCTGTGACCCTTTGTGCAGGTGACAGTGTGCTCTGAAGAGCAGGGTTCGGGCTGCATGGCAAAAGTGCCCTGTGGCTGCAGAGAGCTCAAGTTTTAAATGATTGGATTGGAAATATTGAAACAAGTTTGCTTTTATATCCCTAGTGAATATTTTTTAAATTGCTGCTCAAGAGAAGTGTCAGAGGCCTGATTCATCATTGTGGGCATAGCTAAATAGTAATATATTTAAAGTGTAAGTTAACATTGTGAAGCGTTTTGGCAGTATAGTCTGACTTGAGAGCACTTCTCATATGTGCTTGAGAGTACATGCAGAATATTGCTGGTTTTACAGTGCTAAAGATACACGCATTTTATTTTTACTTTTCCTCTTGCTCTTTAGGCTTTGTCCAACACTGATTCTCCTCCTGGCTGTGAGCTGGAGCCTACAATGAAACACAATTTTGCTTTTGACAACATGGGCTATGAGGAGAGCTTTGAAACTGCACCCTCTCCATCTTCCCAAGAACACACTGTGGCAGTCAGTGTTGTGGGAATGACTTGCCAATCTTGTGTGCAGTCAATAGAAGGCCGAATTTCCAAGGTGAAGGGCATTGTGAGTATTAAAGTCTCCCTTGAACAGAACAACGCTGTAATAAAGTATCTGCAGTCAGAAATAAGTCCTGAACAGATTTGCCAGGAAATTCAGGATATGGGCTTTGATGCCAACATAGCAGAAGAGAGGTTGACAACAGCAACCGTAAATTTGTCGTGCTTGAGAGAAGCAGTAGTTAAGCTTCAGGTAGAAGGCATGACATGCCAGTCCTGCGTCACCAACATTGAAGGAAAGATTAGGAAACTGCATGGTGTGGCAAAAATCAAGGTGTCACTTGGTAACCAGGAAGCAATTATTGCTTACTATCCTTACATCATTCAGCCTGACGACCTCAAGAGCCATATCAGTAACTTGGGGTATGCATGCACCATTAAAAGTAAGTCAGCCCCTCTGAAGCTTGGTGTCCTCGATCTCAGGCGCCTGCAGAATGCAAACCCCAATGAGACACCAGCAAGTCTCGAGAGTGATGGGATGGATCCACCGGTCGCCAAGATGAGTGGCACAGCTACGGTGGCTGTACGGATAGAAGGCATGCACTGCAAATCCTGTGTCAGAAACATTGAAGGAAATATATCAGATCTTCCCGGCATACAAAGTATTAAAGTGTCTTTGGAGCATAAACGTGCTGTGGTACAGTATAACCCAAATTTAATTACCCTGTCAGCTTTGCAGCAAGCTATTGAATCCCTTCCACCTGGAAACTTTAAAGTATGTCTCCTTAATGGTTCGGAAGTTGATAAGGGAGCATCTCCATCACCTGCTTTGCTGTGTGATCTCTTCAGAGAGCCGCTGCAAGACACGACATGCACAGCTGTTATTAGGATTGATGGCATGACCTGCAATTCCTGTGTACAGTCCATAGAAGGGACCATATCACAGAGACAAGGAGTGCAATGTATAGCAGTTTCTCTAGCTGACAGAACTGGGAGCATACATTATGATCCAGCTGTCACTAATGGAGAAGAGTTAAGAGCTGCCATAGAAGACATGGGGTTTGATGCTTCTGTGCTGACAGGTAACTGTTTTTTCTTCTGTGGGTAGTGTGCCAAGCTGGGCCATGCATTAAGACTCTCTTCTGGAGAGAAACTCTTAGAACATCACGTTGGCATTGTCTTTTCTAAGGGACTGGCCTGATCTGACCTCGCTTAGCAAGGGAGAGAGATTTCAGCTGTGAAGCACCTTATTTCAGCCCTTAATAACTGCACTAGTGGGTGGCAGAGTTGAGTTACATTATGAAGCCAAAGGGTTTGGAAGTTGGTACAAGGTCTTTCAAATAGCTGATCCCCTTACCCACTGAAGTAGGTTTCCTCCTATCTCTACAGGCTGCTGTAAGTAGACCTACCAAACCAAATGTTTTCATTTATGTTCCAAAATACTAAAACCCACAAACTTAATGAAATCTCTTTCATTTAAAACCAGTTTTTACCTAGCTAAAATCTCTTTTTAGTGTCTTAATCCTTTGACCTTTATTTCTTGAGTATTTTTACTAGCCCTACTTCACTAAGCCTTACTTTAAGCGAGGTAAGTGGCAAGATGCAGGTACTCTTTGGTGGGAGCAGGTGCTTTTACATGTCAGCTGCAGCACAGTTTGTACATTTTGTACATGTGCTCAATGTTTAAGAAGTGGCTATGGTGTACAATCTCTTCTCTAGCGAATTTCAAATGCGGCAATATTTATCTGCTTCAACTCAACAGATTTGCTTTAAGATACTGATGTAGTTTACCTAGAATGAATTAGTTTGATCCCAATAGACCACATCCTATTAGCTTTTCTCATGGGTCCAATCCCCCTGAATCTATGGAACTGCTATAGATGAGGAGGAGCCCGTATGTGGTGTTTAATTATGATTTGTTTGGTTTATAATTTGTTGGTGGGAGACCTCCCGATCCATCTGTGGAAAAGGAGGGGACCCCCTGTTTTTAACATGTTCAGAAGCAACTCTTGTTCCTTTACACAGACCTCTCCCCAAGGGAGGCAGTTTGTGAACGCAGCTGGAGCTGTTGGGTGTCTGTTCAGTATCTGGTAAAGAACAAAAATGATTGCAACAGGCCTGTATGTGTGGAGGTCTTCTGGGTGCTGCAAATCCTTCCACTACTCATTTTGCAGTACTTGCAGTGTAAATATTGTGCCATAAAGAGAAACCTGTTGAGAAACTTGTCCTTTTCCTTGTTTGAGATGAAGTGCTATGAGTCCTGCATAGATGACAACAAGGACAGAATGGATGTGAGGCTGGACTGTGTTCTCTGTGCTGGATAAGGACCCTCTAGATACCAATACATCTTTACTGAGTGGAGGTAGCTGTCAGGTCTAGGCATTGAAATTAGAGGGAATCATTTGCCATCTGAAAGTGGAAAACCAGTTCTGTAGAGTTATACGGTCATGCAAGTGATACTGGTGAGTGTGTATTGTTATACACATAGTAACAATCTACATTATTTCCATGAAGAGACCAAGATTACTATGTCACCTTTCAAACAACTAAGAGACTTTGCATGATTGATAAATGTGACCTGCTTGTAGTTTTACATCATCCGATCGCACTGTAGATAGTGTTTGTTCAGTTTATTGTGCATTTATTCAAGATACTGCCGCTGAAGAATGTAGGCACCAGCCTGACGCCAGTAATGCTGCTGTGCAACCTCGAGCTCCAGAGCCTTCTCGCCAAGGCTGTGCCTCGGATGCTCTTCCAGACAGTCCTCACCTTGATGGGCCAAACCAGCCCAGCGGAGCGACAGCTGAAAAGTGTTTTTTACAAATCACAGGCATGACCTGTGCGTCGTGTGTGTCTACCATTGAAAGAAATTTGCAGAAAGAAGATGGTAATGAATTTAAGATTCCTATAATGAGTCTATAAGGGACTATGGGTTGGAAAAGGTATTCTCTGTGGTTAATGGGAGAGGCTGTGGTGCAACATCTTGAGGTTAAATAGACTTAATACTCTTTCTTAGTGCTAATGTAACTACATCACTGTTTAACTATCCTACTGGACTGGTGGACAAACCCAATGGACATACTTGTATTGTAACAGTAAATTGTTGTAATGTGATCAAAATTTCAAATAAGGCTCAAGACAAGAACAGAGAAATGGTTCTCATTTAGTTTTCAGGGCCTTCTTGTTTTACAGAGCAATCCATCTCTTCCAGAGCTGTTGAGAGCTCTGACACATTTGTGATATGAAACTTACCCTTCAAGGCACATTTGCACAAGCAGGTACAAACAAATGCGTGGCTCCAGTGCCTGGGTAATTATATTAGCTTAGGCACAGCAAAGCTTATCAGGTTAGAAGTCTGCAGACTGGAGCTGCCTTTCTTCTGGCCATATAGAAGATGAACAGATGATCTTCTGCATTGTCTGCTTTAATTTGTGTAGGCATGCCTTTGGGGGGTTTTGCTTACTGATTCCTGTGCCCCCAGCCTCCCAGTGATGGTCTCACTGCCTTGATTTAAAAATCCAAGAAACCATTAGCACTTCAGAACAATTTTTTTGCCTGTGATTTTTATGTTTTGCTTTTTAATTTTAAATGTAGATTTCTGTGGTTTTATTTATTTAAAAAAAGAAGAAAAAAAAAAAACCCAAAGGGAAAAACAAGAAATGAAAAAGGCTTAGCATTGTGCTGTGGGGTTTGTTTAGGGCTTTCCAAACTTAGAGAGTCCAGGGTAGAGCTTGCAGCAATGAATGCAAAGATTGCTTCTGAACATTCTTTTTTGTCTCATTAGATCGTAGCAAAACTCACCTCCTTCCCTGTGTAACTCTTGAGGTTCCTGTCATTGCTAAAGAGAACTGCAGTGTGGCTGGATCTCAGTAAAAACTTTGCTGTTGTGACTAGGGAACAACACTAGAAGGAGGCAGAGAGAAATCATTAGGCTTATAACATCTCTAAGTTGTTACAGCCCTTATTGACAATCTCGTGTAATATTTTATTTTTCTTCCCCTCAAAGGAGCTACATTATCTAACATTTTTATTATTGCCACTGCAGGAATTGTTTCAGTGTTGGTAGCACTGATGGCAGGTAAAGCAGAGATAAAATACAAGCCAGAATTCATACAGCCTCTTGAAATAGCACAGCTGATCCAGAATTTGGGTTTTGAAGCTACCATCATAGAAGATCATGCAGAATCAGAAGGAAATGTGGAGCTTCTTGTAAGTCATGTGTATTTGAAATTGTATGTTGGTTTTGGAAAAGTCAGGTCTGGAAGAATCATTTTCTTGCAAATGCTTTTGTTTAAGGAGTTGCGGCTTCAGCAGGTTAGTTCTGGCTGGTGACACTATTTTTTCTTAATTGCTGAAAAGACAAAATCAATTTGTCTTAGAAGAACATATCCAAAGGCGCTGAAATAAAAGTGATGATAGTTGTATGTACAGAACAGACTTTTCTTAGCAAGGAGAAATGAACCAGAACTTTTCTGTGAAGGCACTTCAGTCAATAGTACAGACTCTGAGCAACTGAGAATGTATCATCAAATACGTATTGATAATGCCTGGGGCTTTGCATAGAGGTCTGAGAACTTTGGGTAAAATTAGTAAATTGTTTATATGAAGGACAGATTCTTCAAAAGTCTGGTTTTATTCTCTAACATATACCTACTAGAAGACAGAAACGACAGTCTGCAGTTGTGCTAATAGATCAGAAAGTGGGAACGTGCCTTATTGAAGCCACAGGAAAATTTAAGTAAGCAAGATGAAGTTACACATGCAGAATTTGACTTTGGCAATGTTAATATAGCTGCTGATATTAGCTATACTGTTACAGTTAATACAATGTACGACTGCTGCTATACAAATATATAGCTGTGACTGTAACTGCTGGTTGCAGAATTTTATAATAAAAGTGGATAATTATGTTCTCAGCTTTGTTTCATTTAAGACAGCTCCATAAAGTTTTCATGCTGAGGCCTTGGGTCAGTACCAGCAGAGCTTGAATAGTCATTAGTACCTTTGCGACATGGGGAGGCCTTGTCTCAAATTCATCCACAAATATTGGGTGAATGTGGGGGACTGCCAACTGTACCTAAATTTGTCTTTTCTTTAGATTACAGGGATGACTTGTGCTTCTTGTGTTCACAATATTGAATCCAAACTCCTGAGAACAAATGGGATATTCTACGCCTCAGTTGCACTTGCTACTTGCAAAGCTCACATCCAGTTTGATCCTGAAATTACTGGACCTCGAGATATTATAAAAATAATTGAGGTAGGCTTTAGAAATTTTTTATGTATGAACAGTTATAAAGTGAAGTTAAAAAGGAAATAAAGCAGCTGATATTTGAGAGGTTTCACTGACTTTTGCAGATGACATGGTAATTGCCATAGTTTTTATGCTCTTGTGGTGAACCTGCTGTGCTCCTTAGTAGTGCATAGTCTCCCAGGTTGTTACTGTAAAAACACACCCTAAAAACTACACAAAGAAGCCTTTTTTATCTATATCTGTTAAAAATGTCATATATTCATTCTTTGCAGTTCTGTGTGTAGAATCATGTGTCTCTGATTTCCAGTCATTTCAGTGAAGTGTTGATACTTAAGAAAAAAATACTACTTTCTCTTGCCAGTGAAAGACGCTGTAAAAGAAGTTTCACAACAGTTTTGGAACAGCTCATACCACAAATATTACACATCTCTGTATACACTGGCATTTATTCCCACATCAATTCAGAGAACTTTTTAAACTGAAAGAGCTTGTGATACAGCCACTAAAGGAAAAAATCCTGGCTTATCAGTAACGACACAGATCATAAAATCTGCCATTATCATGGCCCAGGTACGGACAAAACTTTTTCCTTCTCTGCCCCACCAGAAGGGAGGAGAACTTACTGTATGAAGCGCATGCAGTGAGTAGTCAGGAGGACAGCAGAGACTGTTTGCCTTTCGTGTTCTAGAGTATTTACTCAGAAAAAAGCTCCTAGACCGCAGAATTGATGTGGCAGCAGTGATTAACATGTTAACCAGTAGACTCTTCAGGCTGGTGGAGTAGTTCTGTAAAGTGCATCTTGCCACAGGAGCATCTCATGGTGCAGATACAAAGTTTAAAGGTATTGTGCTTGCAAGTGTGCTGTGGTTTTTTTGTGTTTTTTTGTGTGTGGGGATGGTTCTACTGCAGCAACTCACTGAAGCATCAGTCAAAACTGGCTTTTTGCATATATTTGCTTCTGGGATGCTTTGCCCTGCAGTTTGTTGTTCTGCAGGTTTAAACTGATTCTAGCCACTTTGATTTTCAACGTCAGGTGTATCTACTCAACTGTAGTGTTAAGGAGATGCTTGCAAGGTTGAGTAGCCCAGTGGCTTGTGCATTTTTACCTTCCTTTGTGGTATTTCCCATCTCTCATACTTATTCCAGTGGAGGTGAAAGGGCATAAATTTCCCTTGAGGAGGAGGGCAGCAGAACTCCAGCTGTCAGTGGGAGCTTCCTGTGCCTAAGAAACCTGGAACACTTACTGCATCTATACACTGTGTCCATGTATAGGTAACAGAAATCCTTTGCAGTCCACATTTTGAGTACTGTCTGAAATATCCTCTCATGTTGGCAGGATCTAAAAATAGATAAGAAGTTGGCATTTATTAAATATGGAACAGTGTCCTTTTCTGACATTTCTTCTAAAAGTAGTGTCATTTAAATATGTTATGAGTAATATGGTTAGTTTAATCAAAACTAACTCATCTTTCCTCCCCTTTCAATAAAAAGGAAATTGGCTTTCATGCTTCCGTGGCTAGAAGAGTTCCAGGTGCACATAACCTGGATCATAAAAAGGAAATACAGCAGTAAGTATTTCTCTTTCTCTCTCACTAATGAACGTGTATAGATCATCTCTTGTAACTCACCTCCCCCCCCCTTCCCAGTTAATTTAGCTTATCCTTGTGTAAAGCATATTTAATTTTATGATTTGCCATTTTGTTCAAGTATTTTTATTACTTGCATTAGTTTCAGTTTTTAACTGATAGAAGTCTATACAGTTAAACATGTAGGAGACACTGAAACTGTCTCTAAGTGTTGGATCTTTCCCAAATATCCCGAAGCTGTGTGTTAGTACAGTACTAATATCCCAAGCTCTGCACTGCGAGCACACTGTTTGGCCTGGGTACTGCGGGGTGTACAACAACCAGGGATTTACAGCTTCTACTTTTCAGGTGGAGGAAATCTTTCTTGTGCAGCCTACTGTTTGGTATCCCTGTCTTAATCCTAATGATTTATATGCTAATACCTGACGGTGAGCACCATGGGTCTATGGTGCTGGAACAGAATCTCATTCCTGGATTATCTATTTTAAATCTTCTCTTCTTTGTCCTGTGCACTTTTGTTCAGGTATGTCCACAGTACTTTCTAGGGGTTTGCTTTCTATTCATCTCCCATTTATGTAACCTGATGTGATAAAGACAGGAGACTGGAAAGGTTTAGTGGATTAGCCCTGCCCTCTTGTCTGTACCACCTATGCAGAATCAAGTGGCACTTTTCTGCAAATTATCCAGTCTGTGATGGCTCACAGCACTTACTCCTGCCAAAGCTGCATCAGGTATTTTTCCAAGTGGGGAAGGTAGTGTTAAAATGAAGAAATACCTGATCAGCTGCAAACTAATTGCATAGCTATAGGTAAATCCCTTCAACTTCTGTGCCTGTCTTTTACTTTGCATTGCTGAGGAAAAGGATGATATTTAGCTGGCAGAGTTGTTTTGAGAACAAGGAAGAGCAAGTGAGAGGATGGCAATGGAGTCAGCCTCCTGGTAGACCCCTCCACTGAAGTTGTATCAATATAAAATTTGCATGGGACAGCAATGCCTTCCCTTATCTACTACGTGTTTATAATTCTGCTAGAGGCAGTATTATGTACTCTCTGCTTTCACTGCTGTGATCTTAATATGAGTCTGTCCATGCTTACACCAACAGTTTCTTGGTGGATGGTATTTTTACGTGCAAGCTTACAAATCACTGAAGCACAAAACGGCCAATATGGATGTGCTCATCGTACTGGCCACAACGATTGCTTATGTGTATTCGTGTGTGATCCTGATGGTAGCGATAATTGAAAAGGCAGAGAAAAGCCCTGTCACTTTCTTTGACACTCCTCCGATGCTGTTTGTGTTCATTGCCCTTGGGAGATGGCTGGAACACATAGCAAAGGTAACTCATCTTCACACTAATTATTTTGTATTTATGATGAGAGTAGAATAAAACTATTGAGAGGAATTTTGAGTCAGATGTTTCTGATGTAGCCTATATATATAAGGCCATTTAGAGTTCATTGTTTTAAAATTGGCAGATTAGTACTGCCTGTATTCAGGGAAACTTGGTGAAACAGATATCTGCATACATTTTTCATGTCACTATTTTTCATCAGAGCTGTAGCTTGAAATTGAGATTTAAACCATAAGTTCTGGACATAAAAGAAAGTGTAGATTTTCAGCAATAAAGAAGGAACAGATTGTAATATTATGAACTTTCCACCAACTATGTGTGATTTTTTTTTTTAAATGTCAGCCACAAAAAATGCATGTAGATGTGGCGCTTAGGGACATGGTTTAGTGGTGGACTTGGCAGGGTTAGGGTAAAGGTTGGACTCGATGATCTTAAAGGTCTTTTCCAACCTAAATGATGCTATGATTTTATGATTCTAAGTTGACATCAGCATTCCTATATCTCAATATATCTTAAACATTTATCTCTGTTTCTTAGAGTAAGACCTCAGAAGCTCTTGCTAAACTTATATCTCTTCAAGCCACAGAAGCCACTGTGGTGACTCTTGGACCTGACCACTCTATTGTCAGGTATATATTTATGAACCAAAACCCCTTCAGCCTGCCTGGGTGCACAGACTAGGCTTGATGCAGTTACCGTGAAAGCATTATTATTCTTTTGAAGCTGATGGTGTAAATAATCTGTCTGTTCTACTTGTGTCTTTTGCAGGGAGGAGCAGGTAGCTGTTGAACTGGTTCAAAGGGGTGATATTGTAAAGGTTGTTCCTGGTGGAAAGTTCCCGGTGGATGGAAAGGTCATTGAAGGCAGTTCTATGGCAGATGAGTCTCTCATCACTGGTAACTTCCCTTACGCTTACGCAAAGGAGTGAAATCTTCTAAAACAGTTTCTTACAAGAAAAGAGAGCAGACCGAACTCAAAGGCTGCTGTCTGAATAACCTCCCACCTTAATGGATGGTGGCCATGTGCCTGGCCTTTGTGAGCTTAAATCCAAATCCCTGCATCTGCATACACCTTAAAAAGCTGAAAAATTTCCACTCGGTTTGGTCACTTCTACTAACGTACTGATGGGATGGGTAGAGTCTAAACACTATTGTCATTATTCCAAAGGTCTAGTGAGAGTTTCCTCTGGAATGTATTTGCAGAGATGGTACCTTTTCAGAAATAACTTCTAAAGGGCGATGGGGAAATATTTATGAGATGTTGGGGTGTGTATGCATGGGCACTGAACAGGGCTTCTGACAGGGATCTCCCAGTGGGCAAGAAGAGGGAAAGAAAGCCTCACGACTTGATGCTCATTAAGGGTCATGGGACTTTTTCACAGCTTCTGAAATTTTCATTTAATTTTATAAATACAATAAGGATTTACGGCATCGTGCAATTCTTATGAATAAAGGATATAAAAACTTCACATTGGTATTGGCTTACTTGTTTTAGTTATGTATTTACTTTCCTTGGGGAACACGGACACCCTTAGTTTAAGAGAACCAGTCATTAGCACTAACCCTAAAAATAGAGAAAATAAAGATTTTGTAGAGCTAGTATTCTTGGAGAGGCAGCGTGAGAACAGGAGCTTTGCCACAGAGACAACTTTTCTAGTCTTTGAAAACTGAGGGTGGTGGAAATAAAGACAGATTGCTCAAACTTCCATGGCTATGCAAAGTAGTAATCAGAGAAATTCTTAGTTCCTTTTACAATCAATTTGCTCCTGGCCCTTTTGAGGAATGGCATACTGGAGGGTTAGGACCAAGGAAACAGCATTTGCTTTGAAAATAAACCTAGAAAAAGGCTTATGGAAGTATGACAGCACTTATACATGCCTTCACTAGACAGAGATATACAATATGTGATTTCTTGTCATTATTGCTTAGCATGCTGATTTTGCCAGCATACAATGAGCTATGTGCTAATAAACTATGTTCAATATTATTAGGGGTATTGCCTCACTTATTCTTACCTTTTCTTTCTAGGGGAAGCTATGCCAGTCACTAAAAAGCCTGGAAGCACGGTGATTGCTGGTTCTATAAATGCACATGGCTCAGTTCTTGTTAATGCAACTCATGTTGGTAACGATACCACTCTGGCACAAATCGTGAAATTGGTGGAAGAAGCTCAAATGTCAAAGGTAAAAATAATAGAAAAGAAAAACTTATTCACAGATTTTGATTATATAAGAAAAAGATTCTATATTTTTATAAATTCACTTGTTCAACAAACTGTGTGTTTTTCAGACTTCAAGAAAGAATCAGATGAAGAATATTAGATATTTTCATGAACTCTTCATAGTTACGTGTTTTGATCATAAACATACAAAGACATGTTTTTCTTTTTTATAGGCACCCATCCAGCAACTGGCAGATAAGTTTAGTGGATATTTTGTTCCATTTATCATCATCATTTCAACAGTGACATTGATAGTATGGATCACAATTGGTTTTATAAATTTTGATGTTATTCAAAAATATTTTCCTGTAAGTAATTTCATTAAGAGCTGGATTTTGGTGTTAGGATATCTTCCAGTGTAATTAACATACCTTCTGTGTGTAGGGTTTGATGTGGCAACCTGGCAAATACTTTTGTACAACATGGTGTTTTCTACACAGAGCAGATAATTACACTAATTAAAATCTATCTACAGGTATAAATATACCGTTGCATTTACCCCTTAGTTCTGCATGGGGTTCCTACAAACTGAAATTATTGGCAGTCTTTCTGGACTAAACATGATCTATAGCTGCATTGCAAGGAGCTGAGCCATTCCTAGATTGCCTGAAATTTTTTTGGACATCCTTGTTCCTCATGGCAGATAGTGGGTTTGGCTTTAGAAAGAAGATGAGCTTCTGTTATCTTTAGGATGTGTATTTGCTATGCTCATCAACTGTGGGGATCTGTATACCTGGAAATAGGGCTCTCCTTTGCTAAGCTATAAAGGAAGTACCAGCAAGCTATATTGTCATCCAGGAGCCTGAGAGCAGAGTCAAGCATATGTGTGCTTGAGCAGCAAAAAAGCCAGAAAATACTGCCATAAACAATTCATAACATTGACCTTTCTCTACCATTACAGTAACAATAATAGATTGCTTTCCTATACTGGAGGTTTCCAGGTAAATGTATTTTTTGAAATGCCTATGATTGATTGTACATCTATGTTATCTTCTATTGGCATTCATATACATCTCTCTCTTTTTTTTTCCCCCCTCTCTTCCCTCTTCTTGCAGAATCAGAACAAACACGTTTCAAAAGCTGAACTAATACTGAGGTTTGCGTTTCAAACCTCAATCACTGTGCTGAGCATTGCATGCCCCTGTTCTTTAGGCTTGGCTACCCCCACAGCTGTGATGGTGGGCACAGGAGTTGCTGCGCAGAATGGTATTCTCATCAAAGGTGGAAAACCCCTGGAAATGGCACACAAGGTTAATAGCTCATTCTGTACTTTTGTAGCTTACCCAGCTGTTGCTACGTGAAATATAATTTCCCAGGAAATCCTGCTGGTCCAGAGAAAGACTGCAGAATGTTGCTTGGTTTTTTTTCTGCTGGTTGCTGCTCATTAAGGTAAAGAAGACAGATCTGACCTTCTTTCTTCAAAGTGGTCACAGCAAAGTGTTGAGAGCCAACAGTTCCTGCAATCTTATGCCAGTGAGGCTGCTAATCTTCTGCATGACCTCAGAGGTTTCTGACTTTTGCACTCTCTTTACCTCTTCTGCGAAAAAGCCAAATAATCCTATGTTTTCCTTCTTTCCCTAGAGGGCTATTGTGAAATGGATATTGTTCATGATCAGTAGTTTAAAATGTAGGATGTAAGAGAAAAACAGAACGATTTGAAGTTCTTTTAGTGTATAGAAAAAAGTTGGAAGAAGACAGAAAAAGCCCTTCAAAGACAGAAAACTGATGAAAAGAGGAGGAGGAGATTGAAGGAGGAGGTTTGACATGTCCACAGCCAGTGAAAAGAATATGAGTTTAAACCATGCTATGGTAGACTGGATTAGACATAGGCAGAACATTTTAAGTGAAAAGGATGGTAAGAAGAAATTAATCAGACCGATAATTCTTGTTCTTAGTGGACATTATAAAGTGTAGACCAGAAGTTTTTCCAAGGTTCTGCAAAAAACCAAAAAATGACTGCTAATTAGTGTCAGGTCTTTTTACCTTTTGAATCTAAGTGAGGCTAGGGTCAGGGCTTGGAAAATTATGTGACCTGTTGGATTCTGCAAGCTTGGCGGGTTGGAATAGCTGGGAATGGAAATAGTGCCTACTTTGTTGAGTTTTTTGGTTCGTGTGTTTCTCTGTGTCGTGTTTATTTTCAGGATTAGAATTGACTTCAGCTTTGGGTTTCAGTGTATGTGGGGCTGTGTTTTTTGGTTCATTTCCGATTCCTCAAGACCCATTGGGCTAGCTAACAAGTGATTGATGAATTTGGTGAATAGCATGAGATTGGGTTTGGTTAGGTGGTTGTTTCTGGAACTTGTTGCAGCTTCTTGCACTCTTCCCACCTGCTCTTATCACCAAATAACTTCCCGAGTTCTCTTTCCTCAGTGCTATTGTTAATTGTTTAGAACAGCATTCATAAAAGCCCTCCTTGCATCATATACCTTGTGGTAAAAGTGATTAAGGTGCCATTCCGTGAATCCTGCATGTGAATACATACACGCACACACAAAGGACAGTACAAGTCCTGCAGTGACTCTGTTGTCTGAGATCCTGATATAGATACAGGATGATGTTGTAGCTTCAGTGAAATCACTGTATGGGAATGAATAAGAAAGCATAAGGAGACCTACTGCACAGATAGTTTAAGGTACATACGGGAATCCCTACTCTTGTGGGTTTATTCCGTCTTGGTGTGGATATAGGCAACTGATTATTAAGGTCTTGCCTGTATTTATGTGCCTAAAGCTTATGAGCATCCCTATGCTTGCGCAGGGCTTAGGCGGTAACTCTGGTTTATTTCTTGCAGATCAAGACTGTGATGTTTGATAAAACTGGGACCATCACCTGCGGAGCTCCTAAAGTCATGAGGGTGCTTTTGCTGGGAGACCCAGCTGTGCTCTCTCTGAAGAAGGTACTGGCGGTGGTTGGCACTGCAGAAGCCAGCAGCGAGCATCCTTTAGGAGTGGCAGTCACTAAATATTGCAAAGAGGTACTTAGCCTTCCTATTTCATCTAAGGCCTGGAGGGATCTGTGCAAATGCAGCAACGTTGTATAAAATGAGCAAATCCCAGAGGGACAGGCCTGCCTGAGAAGTAACAGGCTGGAAAGCTGGCAGATTTTATGATTGTGCATCTTAGTCTGGACAATACCAGAAGGCATATGCCAAGTTTGCTTGTCTGGTAATGCTGTGGAGTTCTCAAGCAAGACCTTACAAAGTTTTTCCTGAACTAGTGGGAAAATAAGGATTGTGGAATATGTGCAGGAGGAATACTTATGCTTGAAATAGCATTGTGAAGCAAATGTGTGTGGTGACATTTCATATGTTACCTGACTGTAGTCACTTCTATTAGTCACTTGCTTATCTGAATAGATTAGGCAAAAAGCTTTAAAACCTGAATATTAAACTGTGATATTTGTGAATTTCAGAAATGAATTAATAGATTACTCAAGTCTTTGCAAATTTTGCAAATCCTTAAAGGTCATTTATATATTGCATGTGTTCCTCAAATGTTTCAGGAAGAATGAAAGCACAACCAGTAACCAAAATAGGAAGCCTGGTTTAAATAAATAATTTCTTTCTGCTAAGACAAGTCATTAACTGATTTATGGAAAAAATCATTGGCAAGAATATATCAAACTTATTAGTGATAGATCTTTCGGTGGTAAAATTTGGAAGTTAACATATAAATTTAGAAGTAAAAAGAGAGTATGGGTAATAATTCAGTTGCCTCTCTTGTATTTTACATTTTCTGTTTTCAAATTTGTCTTAGTTCCCCGACACTTCTGTAGTCATCCCATGCACCAGTTATTACTGGATCATGACTTATATGAATTGCAGTGCTATGCTGTTTGCTAATATTCTTACCACCTGCCTTATTATCCCTGTGTTGTAAGAAGGTCACTGAAAGGTGCATGTAATTCCAACTTCCAGAGACAACCCAGAATAACTTGTTTATAAATGCATATTTTCTCCATTCTTTTTGTAACTCATAGGGTCCTAGTAATCCCTTTTCTCATCTTGAAGGTACTCACTGGCTTCTCTCTCTAACTCAACAGAAAGACCCAGTTTCCTTATCATCCAGCCAGATCACTCCAGGAATTAGATAGTTTTTCACTGTAACTTTTACATATGTATAAAAGACCTGATTCCCCACAGCCAGTTGTCCGTGCAGTTAATTAGAAGTTGCAACTTTTCAGAAGCTGTATGGCTTATTGTTACAGTAGTTCTCTTTAGTTCCTAGTCTTGGCTGAGGTCATGAACCACCAGTGTAACTGCTTCGTCCTTGAACTACCAGGAAAAGCTGTCCTTTATGGTTTGCTGCTGCTAGAGCTGAGACCTGGATGTGGTCTGTATGGCTGCCCCCTTCCAAAAGTCTAAACCACAGCAAATCCAGAACATCCTTATTTTTAGTTCTGTGCTACTAATACTCCATGCTGCTTTTCTGTCAGTCAGTCATTGTCAAGAGGAGGAATGAGGCCTCTTTTTGGCAGGAGTTATCTAATATTTGTACCCCACATGGGCAGCACAGACTGATGATGAACTCTGGTTACGTCCGCAGGAGCTTGGCACTCAGAGCCTGGGATACTGCACCGACTTCCAGGCAGTCCCGGGCTGTGGCATCAGCTGCAAAGTCAGAGGTGTTGAGGCCATCCTGGGCATGGCCGAGGAGGGTCTCGATAAGCTGGACACTAACAGGAGCAGGAACAGCAGTGCTCCCATGGGAGATAACGCACTGATCACGTTCTCCAAATCACATGGTATGTCTGCCCCTGAAGTGACCGCCAGTCACAATGAGAGGGCTAATGAATCAACAGTGCTGACCACTGTAAAGCAATCCTATTGGACTAGGAACAACAGAAAGGTAGATTTATGGCAGAAGAAGGCAAAGAACACGAGGGCCAAAAATGTGCCTTAACAAAACTTGAAGCTCTCTCTTTCCCCTACTCTCAATCTCTCTGCAATTCAGAAACTTAAATAAGAATTTAGATGCTACAGTGATGGGTACTCGAAAAGTCTGTACAATACATAGGCAATAAGGCATAGGCAGCAATGTCCCTTTTGGATAGAAGAATGGTCCAGCAGAGAGCAAAGTTTGCCAATTCGCATTATCTTCCCATTTAGAGCAGTTACCTTTAACATATGTTATCTTACTGCTCCTTTTTATATCCTACCCTTTAGTTCCATATTAACTTGGACCTTTTGTTTTCTGTTCATATATCTCTCGAGGCACTTACTTTTAAAAATAAATCTATTCAGCAGATGCACAATAAAGCATGTTATATCTGCAAACCGAGTTTCAGTGCCTGATGTTTTTGATTAGGACAATACATTTGTTTTTGTTTCAGGCTCTGTGGAAGCCACTTTGCTGTTTTGTAGTGTAGGAGAGAAAGAAAAAGTATTTAAAGCCTTTCTTAAGAAGTTAATCAGTTCTCTTCAGAAGATTGTGGCTCTCCTGACCTTTTTGAGAAAGCTGTTAGAAAAATTAAATAAAATAAGAACTTTAATCATCAGAACTGTGCCATTTGTGAATGGTGTTAATGTAATATTTTCTCACCTGCTTCATACGGCTCTTGTGAAGTTGGATTGAATTCATAATGAGGTGCTCTACAGACTGTTTCATTGTTTGTTAGAACAAAACTACTTTTTTCTTACCAGAAATAGCCTTTATATTTGAAAGAAGTCATTAGTTGTGCGAACAAAGCAGCATGGCATTTATGAAATGTGCATACTGCACTTATCCAGAAAAACAATGCCAACTGGCAAAGGCGAATACAGGCATATACTTCCATTAAATTCATGACGCAGTTCTGTTTATAGACGGGCAGAGACTGAGTCTTGAAGGAGAAAAGTTTTATGAGGCTGTCTTCAGGTAGTACCTATGCATTTGTGTTTGGCCATGACAGCAGCACTTCAACAAGACTAACTCTGTTTGTGTCTTGGGTGTGACCATTGCCAGTCTGGAACACAAACAAAAAATTAGGAAAACCTCTTCAGAATATCCTTCTATAGCTAATGCAGCCTGACATTGTCATCCTCAAACATCTCTGGCTTGTGTTCACTATTTTTGAGTTGCTCATTTTTCTTTTTGTCTTTGCACAAAGGTCCATCAGCTTCTCATACATACTTGGTGTTGATTGGAAATCGTGAGTGGATGCGACGCAATGGCTTGCATATTGCAAATGACATAAATGATGCGATGACAGATCATGAAATGAAAGGACAGACTGCCATACTAGTGGCTATAAATGGTAACTGCTGTTCTTTGGAGTGACTTAATAAATATCAATTGATCCTACCATGGAATGGGTAAAAACAAACTCTGGAGCAATTGATCAGTGGCTTTGTGTCAAGAAACTACTAATCTTTTAGTGCAGAACTGCTTGTGAACTGCAAAGTATCAAGGTGTTCTTAAAAGAAGCTTTCACCTCAGAACAGTGTTTATAAGATTTTGTTGGGTAGTTTTTAATTTAAGTGTTAATTTCTGAACCTCCTGTTGTCTAGGCCTGTTGTTCAGAAAAGCAGTGCCGGTGCAGTGCCATGTCCCATCCTGACTTTACATCACTTAAATATCACACGCCAACCTAATGCATCACTGATTTCAAAACATTTCATGAATAAACATGATGATTCATTAAATCATTCAAGTATAATAGATTAGACTAAATGAGTTTTGCCAGAGGGGTTCTGTTCTGTGCTACGCAGAAAGACATCCCAGACAATACCTTAATATGAGAAACTGCTATAACAGTGATAGATTGCCAGTGCATCTGTGATCTTGAAATGGGGCCTCTGATTCAATTACTGAATAAATATTCTTGGTGCTCGTCCACAGCAATTTTGAGAGGCATTTGCATGTCTCAGCCTGGGCTCCATCAGCAGTCCAGCAAAATCAAATGCTCTTGACATGGAAATAAGGGCTCTGATGTGCAGCTCGTGTTCCTATCGCTGCTAGCGATAGCAAATAGAGATACAGGGGTGCAAAACCTACTTAAGTCCTTACTTTTGAAAGGTAACATGCAATGATAAACCAATGTGAGATTTTTGTAAGTCACGTGAAGGAAACGTGGATGCACCTTTGAGTCAATATGTTGGAAGGCAGGTGCAACACTTCTGTAAGAAAGTAATTAATTATAATAGAGATCCAACCCGGAAAGATTAGGGGACGTAAAACCAGATACTCTATATGCTTCCTCCTGGAGGAGTGGCTTCAGCATCTAACCTGGGCACAAATACCAGAACTTACTTTGGCCCACTGTCATATTTGTCCATACCATAAAACCTAGAAGTCAGGCATATTTAAAAGCTACCCTCCTCTTCTCCCCTTCCTCCTGGTCCCTAAATTTCAAAGGTGTTTGTTGTTCGATCTGAAACAGGTAAATGAGAAAAGTGTGTGTGTGTGTGTGTGTGTAAGAAAGAGACCGTAGCTTAGAAAACTGTAGACAGTTGTTCAGGCTTATGAGTGTCAATGTTGCCCAGAATGTGTTATTTCACAAGCCACCATGGTGTGATGGAGGGCAAGTCCTGTTCTCTTGCTGCCATTTTGCCTCCCACAGCTCTCTCTAACAGAGGATGTTTCTTTGTGCAGGCATGTTGTGTGGAATGATTGCAATAGCAGACACTGTCAAGCAGGAGGCAGCCCTTGCTGTGCACACACTGAAAAACATGGGAATAGATGTGGTGCTGATAACGGGGGACAATAGAAAAACGGCGAAAGCCATTGCTACTCAGGTATCTGCTTCTTTGCGTTTCAAAAAAATACATGATGATGTTCTAAAACTCTGCTTACCCCAATGAATTTGGAGCAGGAGCTCAGAGTTTCCCTGGATACGTTAAATGAAGACTAACTTTTCTTGAATTGGACTGAAAATCAGGTCAGGTACAATGGCATAGAAAAGGCCAGTGACTGCATTAAGATCCCACTGAAGACAAGCAGTCAGTACTTCTCCAGAGGTACAGTGTTTCTTGCAGTAATTAGTCTGTTGCTGAACTGAAGCCTCCTGCTTCCCTTCACTGAAGGGCAGTCGTATTTGGTTAGTGACGAAGAAAAGTTCCTTTAAGGTCCAGTCCTGTTACCAAGAAGGGAAGTGGGGATCTTTAAGGGTAACATAGTAATAACGATAAGAATTACTGTTAAGAAGCATAGCAGTCTAAAAGAGGCTGGGTTTATATGAGATTTCCTTGATCTCAAACTATAAATGTTGCTCCAAAGGCAAAGCCAAATTCTCACTCTACCTTGCTACATTTCCACCCTCTCCATCTTCATTTCCCTTTTTCCCTTTGCATCGGTCTACTTCTAATCTACCATGTGCCACCTTGCTTTCCTAAGGTATCTGTCCTTGTTTTGGCTGGGATAGAGTTAATTTCCTTCCTAGTAGCTGGTACAGTGCTGTGTTTTGGATTTAGTATGAGAATAATGTGATAACACACTGATGTTTTAGTTGTTGCTAAGTAGTGCTCACACTAGTCAAGGACTTTTCAGTTTCCCATGCCCTGCCAGCGAGAAGCTGGGAGGGGGCACAGCCAGGACAGCTGACCCAAACTGGCCAAAGGGATATTCCATACCATATGACATCATGCTCAGTATATAAACTGGGGGGAGTTGGCCAGGGGGTGGTGACCGCTGCTCGGGGACTGGCTGGGTTTATCTCAACCCACGGAATTTTACTTTCTTTTTTCCCCGATTCTCTCCCCCTTCCCACTGGCGCGGGGGAGTGAGCGAACGGCTGTGTGGTGGT
>NW_008794446.1:538623-599888 GCF_000699145.1 Aptenodytes forsteri | reverse complement strand
GTGGTGTTTAGCTGCCTGCTGGGTTAAACCACAACAGTATCCCACCACACAGCTAACTCAGCCAGCACTGTGGTACGCACGTTCTCATATGTTGTGAGGCCTGTTTTGTTTCTCAGTGTGATGCTTTAATCCTTCTCCTATTTTGATTCATGCTTTCGCTTTTGTGTTCAATTGTGGTAAAGCACATTCCCACCCCACCTTTCTTTGTTAAGAGAAGAAGTCTTTCAGAAACAAGCTTCTATTTATGGTTCCAGGCACTCAAGTGAAGTTTTCAAACAAGCTTAGTCTGTGCCAACCTACATTTTCATTGAATTTTTGGCACTTACTTCCTTTCCAATGGAAAAATGGTAAGCCAGTCCTAAAAACTTTTGAAAATGTTACTTTTTGAAAGATGAAAAGAGACCTTCTACCTGGTGTAGAGGAAAGCTGATCTCTGCCTGGTGAGGCAGCCAAACCAGGGGCATTATACCAGCCCTTTTTAGTACACCCACCTGTTTTTGAACTACAGCGCTAAAGCCATTGGTAGCAACTCCATATTAGTTGAGTTGTGGATGGGTACAAGCGTTTAGCCAGCCATCTGCTTTATTTTCATAGTTTCCCTGAGACTTGCACGTACTTGGCGTTTCTGTGTTTCCCCTAGTGTAACTGCCTGATTATATGTGGTTCCTGTGTTGCATTTCACTGAAACTTTTATTGGTGCATCAAGCAGCGTGATTAGCTGAAAACTGGCTCTTTTAACCATCAAACCTTTATTGCCAGGGCAGCAGAACTTCAGAAGCCCTGCGGGGCATAACAATAAGGGCAGAGCATGGTTTGCCAGCGTCTCTGCGGTAAAGATGGAGGGGGCTGTAATCAGTCCCTTTCTTGTGCCAAAGGCATGTTGCTCTTCAGCTTTCTGTGTAGCTTGCAAGTGTTGCCTCCACCAGCATCAGTTTGGTTGATCTTCCTTTGTTTCCCCTTCAACCAGAACAGCAAATGGCTCTTCCTTTTAGCATGAAGCATATGACCAACCGAGTATGTTTCTTTCTTCGTATGTAGGTTGGGATCAAAAAAGTCTTTGCTGAGGTTCTTCCTTCTCACAAGGTTGCAAAGGTCCAGGAGCTCCAAAATGGGAGGAGGAAGGTTGCGATGGTTGGTGATGGAGTCAATGATTCCCCTGCACTAGCCAGGGCTGACGTTGGAATTGCAATTGGAACAGGCACCGATGTTGCCATTGAAGCAGCAGATGTTGTTCTTATCCGAGTGAGCACTACAGTTTTGACCTGTCCTCTTTTAACACTGACACTCCTCTTTTTGGTTTGGTATTCTGAAGACTGCATCTGGAAAACTTTCAATGCTTTTCTGTCTTGCAGAATGACTTACTGGATGTAGTTGCCAGTATTCACTTATCAAAGAGAACAGTTCGAAGAATACGAATGAATCTGATTCTTGCCTTAATTTATAATCTGCTTGGAATACCCATAGCAGCAGGTATGTGATTGCTAGAGCTCAGCTTGTCAAAGACAGCAGCACAGTTGACTCTGTGCTGCCTCTTGCAGGATTTCCTGCTCAAGGAACCAAAGAGAGGTTCCTAGACTATTTAAAACTTGGCAGAAGGAGGACAAAATAAATACTTTTTTTTTTTCTTGTTGTAGGAACAAATCTTTGTTCCCCAAATTTTAAACTCTTAGGAATAATTTCTTATATGATGAAATCAAAACCATGCTCTTATTTCACATAGCAGTACTTGGGGTTTAGTTTGTATATTTAAACCCACCTCTAGTCAGAGATACCATCCCACTTCTGGGTGCTCCCTCTTTTATTCACCCTGAATCACACATTTTCTCTCCTACTACTTGCATTCTCTCTGCTTCTGTCAGATATCTTCTCATGCTCCAAATTCCTCCTTAAAACTTACTTCAAGCATTCCTCTTTTTCTTTATGAGTAACTTCTCCCTCCTTTGCCTGGACTATTGCCTTGTCTTTCTGTTGCTTTTGCTGTGTTTCATATGTGCAGAATAGCTGGAAGGGACAAATAGTCCTACCTTGTGGCCACAGTCTTGTAGCTGAATTGGTGCAAAGATCATCCCTTGCAATGGAAGGGGCATATTTAAAAATAAGTGAGTAAATATATATCAATCTAGTTTTGTTTATGGAGGTCTCAGCAAGTCGTGTTGTAGAACTGCTGATCTGTTCTATGATATGCAGGGACAGAAATGTCTGTATTGGGACAGGTGCTCTGGCTGATGTCCATATGTTTTTTTGCTAGGTGTGTTCATGCCTGTTGGCCTTGTGCTTCAACCTTGGATGGGATCAGCTGCAATGGCAGCTTCTTCTGTGTCTGTTGTGCTGTCTTCCCTGCAGCTGAAATGGCAAGTTGTCTTATACTAATCAATTGGGGAACCGTAGGCAGCACTGCTGCTGGGACTCAAGTGAGACGTTGCTTTGGGCTTTGTATACCTAAAAGTATCTGACAGTCCTTTAGGCTGGGGCTCTTCTGTCTAATCCTTGGCTCCAAAAGAGACAGATGTCACTATTATGAACACACCTGGACTAAGACAGCACTGAGCATTCTTTAACTAGCAGCTAAAAATGTGACTGGATGCCACCTGGGCACCTGTGTGGGAGATCTAGTTCAATACCAAGTGAGGTAATGATCAGCACTGGTTTTGCTGTGAATATCAAGTGAACAAATCATTCAAAAGGTAGTTCTCCGTAATGTAGCAGTAGATGTCTTTTTAAAAGATTTGTACCCTTTTTTATTTTTTTGTCTGTTTAATTTAGCCAGAGAGAAACAGAGAAGCAGTGTATTTATTCTTTTGCACCTTGCTACAGAAAAAGTATCTTGCTCTATTTTTTTGGAAGCAAACCAATTTCTGAACTATAACAAGATTTTTCAAATTCTATTAATTTTTTTATGCTACATTTTTTTGGCGCAGTTACAGTGGACCTGTTTTTAACAGCATTGTGAGCAAACATCTTTCAAAAATAAGACTTTTTACAGTGTCTGAAATTAGTCCAAACCTTCAAATATTCCTACTGTAGCTGGGGTCTTCTGTATAGTATAGTATAGTACAGTACAGTAAAGTATAAACTAATATAGGAAATCTGTTGCTGCATCATGATTCTGATGCTGCAAATGCTCAATGAGACCACAGTCTAGAATAAAAACTACATACGTGCTCATGTCTGTTTTCAGAATCAGCCCTACCACTACAGGATTTTCATCCTAAAAACTTACTGTGTGTAGTTATCCAAAGGATGAGAAATTTCTATAAAGGGATTCCTTATTCTCCAATTCTTTTGATCTTGTGCTGATTACATTAAGTATCAGACACCATTGTGGTTATATATTGAGAACCCCCTAAAACATATTTGGCTTCAGACTTATGGGGGCTGTATTACAGTGTACTCTGTAGAACAATAGTCTTTCTTGAAGATCATCAGCTGAACAGAACTTCAAATTCCAAAGAACACAATAATACATATATGTGAAGAAGACCATGCATACTTGCCATTGCTGGGCTTTTTTTGACCTAGAACACATTGAATCAGAAAGTGATTTTTGGGTCATCAAGTCCATTCCCCTGCAATTGTCTACTATGAACCCTTTCATAATTCAGCAAACTCATAATTTTTCTTAAAGAACCTCACTTTGAGAGTCCCTCTCTTTTACTATTGAAATGTCTTAATGTCATGTGACCAGTACTCTTAGCCATTATCATTGTGTCTGAAGTGCAGGTAACATTTAGGTTGTCAGAAGTTTCTGGTTTGTTCTAATGCCGAAGATGCTTCTACACATTGACCTCTTGGTACTAAACATCTTTTCTCTTTCTCTTCTTAGTTATAAGAAGCCAGACACAGAAAGTTACGAAGCACAAGCTCAAGGCCGCATGAAGCCACTTACTCCTTCCCAAATCAGTGTTCATATTGGAATGGATGATAGGAGGAGGGATTCATCCAGACCGGCTCCTTGGGATCAGATTAGCCAAGTGTCTCTCTCTTCCTTGACTTCAGACAAGCTGCCGAGACATAATGGTTTTGTTGAGGAGGAAGAGGACAAGTGGTCATTGCTCATGAATGGAGGAGATGAAGAACAGTACATCTGAAGCACTGCATTCTTAGTACAGGAGGAAACGTTCCTCCTCACCGGTGATGGGAGGGACTGACTTAATGTCGTCAAGAGCTTCAAGGTTGTAAGTGAAGTCATTTCTTCAGCTCAGAAAATTGCTACTCAGCTCAATGTTCAGTTGTATGGACTGTGGATTTTTTTCAGGTCACCAGTTATTTCTAGTCACAGAAAGAATCTGTGGCTCTACAATGAACTGGCTCCTTTGCACACAGCAATTAGTGAAATAATGTAAAATTGTAATTTTCAGAGTCTAAAAGAGTTTCTCTCTTCTAGACTGTTTGCTGGACACCAAATTTCATACTTTTCACTCTTTCTAACTTTATTCTTTCAAGAGCACATGAAGCAAAAGTATTTTCAGAGCTGCCAAATATTAATTTCTGTGTCCAAGTGAAAATAGCCACGGCATAAGGAGCTCTGTGATCAGAAGCTGTATTTTTACAGAGAATCCTAACTAGTCATGTCACTGTGAGAGCACTTTATATTTAGGATTCATGTGCGTCTCCTTGGACCAAAAATGCTTTGGTGTTTCACTGACTGTAACTCTCCGAAAGGTCTCTTTCAAAGATTTTCACTTGCTTTCAGGTATCGCATCCTTTTGATGCACATTTCCATTGCTAAAATTGTTCTGTCATTCCTACTGCTCTCCTAGATTTTCTCTTTTGCTCCATATGAGCTCTTTTTTCCCCTTTCTTTGCACAAGATATCTTCTATGAGTTATTATTATGTTTACAGATATTGCTGTTTGGGACAAACTCCTTTAAGTCACCAGGAACGTTTCCGTTCCTGTTGAAGTTCACAAAGGCAGAGCAATTCCCGGTCCAAGTTAGCATATAATTTTCCTGTGGATACCTTGCAGGACCCCATAAAGCTCCTGACAATTGGTCAGTTGTATGTCTCTTCCCTCTGACAGAGTGAAGAATTTATGCCAGTGTGAGCGAAGGTGGTATTTAACCATGGTGTGACTGGTGTGACTCCAGCATGGCTGAATGGAGTGAGTTTATTGCATAAGTTAACCCCAGCTTGCTGGTTGCTTAAAATGAAGCCAAAAGTTTAAATGGTAAAGGTGGAAAAATGGCCATAAAATATGGGGCTTCTATTTGCTATCATATAAATAACATTTTCTGATGACAGAAGGACTTGAACTAAGATGATTTGTAATAGCTTGAATTTTAATGTAAATTTGTATTCATGGTTTGAATTGGTTTTAATTTTCCTTTTTGCTCTAGTTTCATGAGAAATCAAGGTGCTGAACAACCCGTTTTTCACTTTAACATCTTTACCAAAGCTTGCAGTAACTTTATCACTGTGAATGTCAAATTCATCCCTGAACGCTTTTTAGTCAGGACAGTAGGAATCAATGGCTTTGGTGCACTGAATCTGGTCCTGGGGTGCTGCATTGCTCAACTGTAGGACTCTGAAGCAAGCAGACCAGAGTTTTATAGTCTAATCTAAAAAGTGAAAGAACAGGAATTACCGTGCTAAGCAATGTGAAATAACCAGTTAATTTCACTGACTTAAATACAGATCTGTTTCCAACATGGGTTGAAATCCTCCTCCTCCTCCTAATATAAAAATGGAAAACAGGTCAGAGAGAAAAAGAACTGTGCTTAAAGCATTGAGCAGGTCTTCCTATTCTCTCTTCCTCTTAATATTATATTTGAGCTTTCCTTAGCAAACATCAACAGGACTGTCTTAAATATAATTACAAATCAGTTTTAAAACTGTAAAATCTCTTTACATTACTTTCATAGCACACACACTTTTCAAACATGCCATAGGTTCCTCTACATGTCCCTGTGGGGAAGATGGTCTACTGTTTCACTGTTTTATGTTTTCTTACCAGTGCTTACAGTAAAAATATTGTGGGTTTTTTTAAACAAACAAGCAAACAAATAACTTTGTGTCTTTGTTTTTCTTTTTTTGGAGGGGTACAGCAAAAAAAAAAAGAGCATAAGCAGTGATTGTTGGATTGCAGGATATGTATGCACAAGAGATTTTGTGACTGCTTTGTGATCTATTTCAGGCAGGATATATAGCAGGGAAAAAAGAGAGTTTTGTATTGTATGTTGAGGCAGGTGAGGTTGCAAGCATGTTGAAAGATGGAATTAGGATTCAAAATCATCTTGAGAAATTGGACAGAACTGACAAACTTTGCAAACAGGACAGAGGGAATTAAAGGTCAGCTTGGCAGAAAAAGGTCAGGTAGTTGGCGGGCATTCATTTTGTGACCCATTCTAACAACATAGTGATGCTGCAAAATCAACAGAAGCATTGAGATGTATAAAGACTGTATCATCCATATGACGTGAAATACCTCTTTCTGTTCAGCTCTGGAGAGGCATCAGCTGAAGTATCAGGTCTAGTTTCATATGTCATACTTGTTAGGAAAAAAACAGAGACAGTTCAGAGAAGAGCAATGAGATTTAACAGAAATCTAGAAAACATGAGAACATAAGTACACGAGAATGAGAAATATAAGAAGATCGTCGAAGGAGTTTGGTAGGTTTGCCTACAGAATACTCAAAGGAAATAAAAGTCTCCAAACACAAAGAGAACAATTTATTCCTTTCATCTTTTCAGTGTCTTTTATGTTCATGGTGGCTAGAACAAGAAATAATAGGCTTATTGAATCAAAGAAGATTTAGATTAGTCACTAGGGAGGAACCGTGTAACAGGGAAGATTATGGAGCACTGGAAGAGATCACCAAGGGGGGCTCTTCGGATGTGCATGGCAATCAGGCACATATCTGATGAAAATGCGTTAGCCAGAGGTGAATCCTGCCTTGGGGCAGGTGACTGCCCTGGACAGTCTCCTGATCTTCTCTCCATCTGGCCTTTCTCTTATTTCTGTGAACATAATATGAACTGGAAATTTATTGGAGTAGAGGACCGATCACACTATCCTGCTCTCAAGAGGTGCCAAAGGACTGGAAGAAAGATCGGCTTTGACTTTATTTAATAACTTGAAATGAACTGGAAAATATGTTAAGGTTTCCTAACTATGTTTGCATAAAGTCTTAGACCGTAAACTGCTGTGAAACTTGCATAAATGCCTCTAAGGAAGTTAGAATAGCTACACATAGCCAAGAAAAAGAAATATAAGTGCTAGTCCTGACACTTGTGATCATGTGCTCTTGTTATAGCTGAGCTGACTGCAGGGGCGTACAAGATGGAGGACAGCATCTGCATTTCTGCATAATATAATTATAAGCTTTCCTTGCCTTCACTGGGACCATCTGCCTGCAGAGCCCCTGGCAGAGCGAGGTGCTGGCCTGTGACTGGTGCTCCTCTGTGCTATGAGCCAGGTCCAGTAAAAGGCCTGGAGGAAGGTGCCCGAGAGGACAGACTCTTGGGGTAATCCTTAAGCTCGGTGCCCTGGCCACTTGCCAGTACACCACGCTTCTCCTCTTTCTCGGGACTGAGTATTTTGATGGATTAGACAGTGTGGAGGAGCTTTTCAAATCCCAGATTTGGTCTTAGGTGTCTACATTCTGCACGTTCTCCCAGCATGACTCAGTTACTGCTGACCTGACCCTAAATGTTGATGTACCTGATAATTTACATGGGACGTTTAGTTATTTTGCCCTGAGAAAAGTTTGTGAGTCTTTTCCTGTAACTTCTTTTTTTTTCTTTTATGAACACAAAAGACGTCTAATGAATCAGATCTTTCACTTTGGCTTTCATGTTATTTTTAGTGCAATAGCTCAGGAGCAGTGTTTCCCATGAAGTTTTTCAACTATTTTCCTTCTCATGCTATAGTTTTGCTGTAAAATTCAGGAAAGAAATTATTTCATTTCATTTCCTCCTCCCTTCCCCCTTTTTCAAGCAAATTAACAGTCTGATTTCTATCCAAGCTGATTACAACCTTTCTCTGACTAAATATTTTTCCAAGGATTGTATTTCCTCTAAAGGCACTTGTGTGTGAAGAAAACAAACGAGTAGGTGGTGAAATTGTACAATGGTGTACAGGGATGGGAAATCAGATAACACCAAAATGTCAGATTTAATTTCCTCTACTAAGACACCAACAGCATGTTGGTTTTCAGTGGGAAATCGTTTGAGAGTCACAACAAAAGAAGAAGTGGTGAAGGGCAAAGCATCCTGTTCACATGTGAGTCTGAGACAGGCACAAACGTGGGAGGAGGCAGATTAATTCCTCTCCTTGTCTTGAGTTAAAAGCACCCAGGCTTTGCAGGCAAGCATGGCCTGCCCACCCACAGGCTCTCCATGCAATGATCTGATTTTCACGATTTGTTAATCTTCATGCATAAAAGGACGATTTCTGAAGTTTCTCCTGGTGCTGCAGGTGAAGGGGAAGGGATGTCGCAGGAGGAGGTGTGTGTTTGTTTCCCCATTTGGGCATTCAGCCACCCCAGGTGGAGGTAAGTCCCCTGGGAGATTTGTGCTGGTCAGTGCTGGTCACTGCTGTGGTCCAGGGGCACCGGTGCGAGGTTCAGGTCGGGGGGCTGTGCTGCCTGGCAGCCAGCACCTCGCCTTGCGGGGGACCACGAGATGTCACTGCAGGTCCAGTCCAAGCCAGAGAATCCCCTTAATCTGTAAAGCATCTGAAAATCCAATACATTCAATGGTGGTTAGCAGCAAAGGAAAAAAATGCAAAGGGTGCAGTTTAAGTCAAATAATACTAGTGTGCCTAAAATTTTGGGCTGACTTGACATTATATAGCCCAGGAACAGATTTCAGGCAAGTGTTTATTTGCATTGAGCTCTGAATTGCTACCTTATTTATATTATTTGACATTTAAGTAATTCCTGAGCTCTGCATATGCTGTCTGCTGAAATTATTGTTAGCTTTTTTTTTGCCTTTGACAAGTTGAGATTCAAGAAGAAAAGCAGCGCTTCAGGAGGGTGAAGCATGGTGCCTGCGCCCTCAGAACAAACCTGCACTTTGTGAAGTGAGTTTAAACTCCCTAGGCAGCTGAGGGTGCAAGACTGCTTGTTTGGTTGGTTTTTGTTTTAAGCAGACTCTTACCGTGGAGTAAGTCACCACGTAGACCCACCATAAGGCTCCAGGAATGCGTTTCTGTTCAGGAGAGTACCAAAGCACAAGTGTAAATCCTTTCGAAGTCAATGAAGATAAGGCACGTGCTCAACGCTCCTCTGAACTACAGCTGCACGTGTCTCATGATAGATATAAAAAAAAATTTAGGCATAAGTCTGAATATTTGAGGCCTCCACACACTTAGGGAGCTACCCAAAATTCAGATGACTTTCTTTAAAATAAATAAATAGTCTGGGTTTGAAAGAAGTTCACCAAACTGGTTTTCCTCCACTGTCATCTCATTTTAAGATGGACACGGTGCAGGACGCGTCTGTGTGGTTGGCAGGTGGCATGTCACTGCTGTGAAAAGTAGCAATGCCGCTGTCACAAAGCGCTGTAGCTCTGTATTATTATTTAAACCTCTGTAAACCTGCTTGCCTTCAGCGCCCAGCAGCGTGAGGATCTCCCAGGTGACACTTCCTGAAGAGGAAGAGGAGCAGTTCCCAGGCAATGCCAAAGATGCTGTTGGGGATACACAAGTTCAGTGGGATCACCCTACTTTGGTAGGGGATGGTTTGTGGCAGTTTTGCTTAAAGCAAATCGCTTTAAAATTGGCATTTATCTCTCCACTTCTATTATTTTTTTTAGACATTTCTGTTGTTTGGGAACACCTGGCTGAGCGTCGGTGTCCCCTGAGCTCTTCACTTTCCTCCTACCCATGCACAAGGGTGATGCGTTAGGGCAAGGGCTGGAGGTGGCACGCTATCCTCCAGCCATGGGTGGCAGGAGGAGGGCACGGTCCCCTCTGGCCAGGCATGGAGGGGCTGCAAAGCAAACCTCGTACGCCCCAGCTGTCCTGCAGCTCTGCAGCTTTTTCCTTGCCTGGTGGGCAGCACACGGCGCCGGAGGCATGGGCCAGATGCACAACACACGCATGGATTTAATCAGGCCCTTTGGGGGACCCAGCATAGTCCTGCTGAGGGGGTGTGAGCAGGAGCTGGTGCCAAGCCCACTGCTGGGGAAGGCTGGGGGGCCATCCCGCTGCGCCAGGGGCACTGGGCACCAGGGAGTTGGCTGTGGTCCTCTTGTGCGCGCTCATTTTCAGTTTTTAGAGCTGGCTTTGAAATTCCCTGCATGTCAGGGGGACAGTTCATGGGGCTGAAGCAGGGGACACAACTAAGGGTCTCGGCCAGGGAGGGCAGAGGACTTCTGAGTTGGCGGCGAAGGTCGGGTGTACGTGCTTTAGTGCACGGGTGTGTGCCGGCTTTCCTGCCAGGCAGGGGGATTGCTTCATCATGTGCTCCTGGCGACAGACGTGATAAGCTTTGTCTTTGTCCCTGGCGTGGAAATGTAACAGTCTCCTCTGCAGAGGGGTGCTGGATTTTAAATGGCTCAGACGCAGCGCGTCCCTGGAGCAAACTGTGTTACCTCCCCATTGACTGGGATGCATCGGCACTGCCACACATGTCCTGCTGTGCCTCCAGAGGTGCTTCTGCATGGGCAAAGCCCATGGACTATTTCCTGGCCTGCTAGCCCAGGGGCTGCAAAAATATTTGGTTGCTGTGAAAAGACAAGAGAAACCTTGGCTTTCCTACAGGACATGGCATCAGACTATACAACATAAACCACTGTGGTCTGAGCCACTTGTAACGTGCACACAGGTTACAAGCAGGTTACATCCCAACAATGCTCACATCCACCGCATCCAGTTCACGCAGGCAGAACTAGCAAAATTCTATTCCCCAGGGCAAATCAGACCTGCGCGGGGGCTTGCTCCAAAGCCTGCCCGTGCTTTCCAGTGGCGCGGGGAAGGGTGTGCAGAGTCAGGCCCTGCTCTGAGAGACCCGCCTGCGTCCCTGCAGAAAGGGGCATCGCTTCCAAGGGTTAATGTTATTTTAAGATATCTCTGCATTGCAGTTGCAAATCTGAGCGGCTGGGAGCAACCTGCTGAACAGGAAAGAGCTTATTAAATATATACTGTCACTGATTTATAAGAGTGCAGAGACAATATAATTACTGTAATTATGTCAGATACTTGCTGCAGAGTTGCCATTTGTGTTGGGAATTTTATCCTCTCACTAAGGCAGGAGGATTAAAAAAAACCACATACACCTGCCAATATATTTGTGCACAAGAAACTAATTATGTCAGATACTTGCTGCAGAGTTGCCATTTGTGTTGGGAATTTTATCCTCTCACTAAGGCAGGAGGATTAAAAAAAACCACATACACCTGCCAATATATTTGTGCCACAAGTAACTTAGAGGCTGTTGTTTGATCATTCTTTTACAGACCATGGAGCTCATTAAGTGTATAATCAATCATCTTGGGGATGAAAGGGAGGTAGGCAAGGCTTTTGGGTAGCATGCTGCTTGCTTCACGCTCACGGGGGAGGCAGATTTTGGCTGTAAAGGTGACTTGGCCAACGCTACTCTGGCCAAGGCCATGTTGCAGTGAGAAAGTTTATACCCGTAGCTCACAAGAAGCTGCTGAAAAGGAAGTTTTCCTGTTTTCAGCCACATCCACGAGGAAAGTGTTGGTTGCATCCTACACAAGGCTGAACTGAGGCACAGGTGAAGTGACCTGAGCGGTGTCTGACCCCAGCAGGGACCGGGACGTTTTGCGTTTCAGCCCTGCCTCTTCACCACCATCTTGCCTTGTTCTCCCAATTGCTTGGCTTGTTTGTAAAAAACCAAATAAAATAAAAATTGAATTTAAAAGAACTTACTTAGCTTTGTAAAAACAAATGAACAAAAACATAACTCACCAGCAGACAAGTTGTTAGTCTGTGATTCAGACATGTATGATTGTTTCCCCAACAACTTCTTCCCCCTCTCCATCCTCACCAGCTCTTCCATCATTTTCAACGTCTTGTATGAGTAAGTCAGAAAAGAGACACGTCGGAAAACCATTACCTGAAGAGTAATGAAATGAGCAGATTACAAGTTCTGCCAAGGCACGTGTATTATCTGTGCATCATGTTTACCCACCTGTGCTAATGCCAGCACTTCCTCCGAATGCTTTTCTTCCGCTTACTTCTTTATTAATTAAAACACGTTTAGAAATGGCAGGAGGTGTAATGAGAATGACTGCACCTATACCAGTATTAACACTCTCCCCATTTAATTTACTATGCTGTACACACGGACATCCGGTGCTGCGTTTTTGCAATGCATACACTGGCTTCAGCACAAAAGCACTTTTAACACCCAAGAACCAAAAAAACAGAGACAGAAATGACAAACCACGGCAAATGATATATTCTCTTTATTCTGGTTAGTTGTTCAGACAGGCGCTGGGGCACAGGGCAAGCCGTGATACTCCGATCAATACCAGCTCTTGACACCATCGCTCGCATACAGGGCAGTACCAAAGCAATAACTAGAAAGTGCTAGCACATTGCCCGTGAGGGCTGCTTCACCTGCATCACCTGCTATCCCATTTTATCCTCTGTTATTTCGAGAGAACGTTAGTCCTTTTTTTTCTTTTCTTCTCGGTTTTCTATTGATCCCAAGGTTGCTGTTTACAGAGTTCACTGCTTTGATGACCATGGCTTCTTCTCTGCTGAGGGTCTCCTATTGCCTCAGAAAGAAAATTATCTTTCCATTTACTTAATAAGGCCACTCTGAGCTTAAGTCATTGGCCTGGCAAGAGGATGCACACAGGTCAGTTAAATTTTTCACTTGTGACAATACTTTACTTCTCTGTTTTTCATCTCCCTCTACAAGTTTATCTGGTGCCCCGTGTGTAACATGTTTTGGGATTTGTGTGCAGAAATGCAACAGAGGCTGCACATGCACAGCAGCTCAAGGGCAGAGTCTGGAGAAACCGAGCCAAAGTCGCCAGGGTCTTACGCCACCTCTCCTGTTTTACTAACAGAGAGAAAAAGCCCCCTTGCTGCCCCTGAAGGTGGCTTCCACCATCACAAGCGGGTGATGCGCAGTTTTAGCAGATCCCAGTGTCATCTTTATTTCTGCAGTCCCACGTGACGCACTGACTGGAGCAATGCTGACCCTGTTGGCCTGGGTCATCATGCACTGACTTCAGGTCCATCTCCCCTTTCTTCACCCTGCTAAGGTTGAAGTGGACTAGCGTGCCTTGTTTAGAAGAGCCGGACTCAGGTATATTATCCCCAGACATGTAATTGGGGCTGATGTATGCCTGGGTCTTTTCCACACGTGGTGATTTCTTTTTCTGCCTAGAAACTTGGGATGGTATTGGAAGACTTTGAGCATTTGCCCAGAATCTCTGGATATCCAAAGTAATTCTCAGCTGGCTGCCAGACGCTGCCGTGTCCTTGGCAAATGGCCATGGCCCATCTGCAGGTCAACTTGATACGGTATGTGCGGTAAATCCCACACATGCTTACTGTGTCAAACCTTGTGCACATTTGCGAGGCACCTTTTAACATATTTCAGCCATGGAAATCTCAGACAGAGAGCGAGCTGCGGATGTGGAGCAGGGGAATGCGAAGGACTTTCCAACTGCCTGGTTTGAGTAATTCTAATTGTATCATTCTGGCTAATAGCAGCCCACCACCAAGGGGCATGAAGACAACTAGTTTTTTTTCTCAATAACTTAGTAGTGATTATAAGCATGCTTTTTATTGAGGTGATTATACATTTCCCTTTTCTGATCTTTACAGCTCTCCCTTGTTTGTCCACAGCAAGCTTGTCTGCCTTACCCTCTCCTGGACTCTGAAACACAGCAATTCCACCCAATTGATTTAAAAATAAAAGGTGTTTCTAATAGAAGCTGGATGATTTGGAAAAGAGGAGGATGGCTGAGCTTTCTTGAAATATGGAGGAGACAATGGCAAGACCTCTGTGTTGTTTATTTGCATATGAATGTGAAAGTTTAAGGGAAAAGGTTTTTCATGCCTAACAGAAGGTACATAAAATCATTTGGATCATAAAGACAAGGTGGGCATATTTCTATACAGCAAAAGCTCAAGAACTTGGCCTGCCAGATAGCAAACACCCATGTGCTAGATGAACCATACTCTTTGGCTGTTAATCCAAAATAGGACTGAAAACCTTTGGGAAAAAGGAACCGACAAGCTGCATGGTCTCATTTCAAATGCACTGTCTGCCAGGGATCCAATCACCAGCAGTGTGTCAGCACGGGGATTTTATGTACTGCTCACCCTGCCGCCTGTTCCCCGATAGCTCTGTGTGAACGAGCAGTTCTCACAGCCTTGGCTGGGTGCTGCTCTTGGAGGTGGGCATAGGGTCGAAAACGCCGGACCCTCTCATTTATTTAACCCAAGACCAGTCACGATGGCACAACTTACAGTCCTGCAAGCCCCTGTGTCCCTATGTCTCGTTTTCCATCTGGTGCTTTAAAGTTATTAGGCAGTCCCTCTTGCATGGGTTTCTTTCCATTTTGCCTTTCTCCCCATCATATTTTCCACACTAAGCAAGTTATTTCAGACTAAACAAACTATTTCTCATTCACTCTATTAATATTTTCAAGTTCTGGCTCAGGCTTTTCCACTGTACACCAGTCTTTAATTTTATATTAGTTTCTCTTTTAAAATACTAGTGCAGGATTTAAGTGACACCGTTTGCAGAAGGAATGGAGAGCTCAAGTGTGAGAAGTAACTGCAAAGGGCTGCAGAAAGATGTAGCCATCTGGTTTTGTGAAGAAAACGATACAGCTCTTAAAGTACTGGTAAAGCTTTTTCATTGCTTCATGCATGGACAGCTCCCATTTCCCTCTGACTTCATTAGCGTTTGGCTGAATCCCAGTTCCTTTTGAAAATTGCAGAAAAGCTATCCTTGTTAGCGTTATTCAGCCCCAACTGTATTTACCACAAAAGCAATTACCAGGGAGCTGGGAGATGGCTTTGCTACTCAAAAAGATTGGCTTGACTACAGGAAGAGCGAGGAACCAGCATTTCCCATGGCCTTGGAGGGCTGGGGAACGCGTTTCAGCCACAAAAGCCCATGTGGCCGACCTGTCTCTCTGTCCATGTCAGATGTGCTGTTCCCATCATTGCTGGTCCTGTGCCAAGGATCATGCGGCACCGTGTTGGGAACATGCATTTCCCAGAGCCAATCCTGTTGCCGTACAGGAATGCGCTGCTTGTCCCTGCCTCTAGAAGCTGAGAACTGGAAAGAGGTCATGAACATCAACCAACATTTACCAGTTTTTCTCCATGTCACTTCACTGCTAAGATAGTTTTAATGAGAAAGAGTAATGTGTTAAGGGCACATGGTGGTGGGAGCAAGAATCACAGAATGGTTGAGGTGGGAAGGGACCTCTGGAGGTCATCTGGTCCAACTCCCTGCTCAAGCAGGGCCACTTACAGCTGGTTGCCCAGGACCATGTCCAGACGGCTTTTAAATATCTCCAAAGATGGAGATTCCCAACCTCTCTTGGGCAACCTGTGCCAGTGCTCGGTCACCCTCACAGTGAAAAAGCGTTTCCTGATGTTCAGAGGGAACCTCCTGTGTTCCAGTTTGTTCCCATTGCCTCTTGTCCTGACGCTGGGCACACTGAAAAGAACCTGGCTCCGTCCTCTTTGCACCCTCCCTTCAGGTATCTATACATGGGTAAGATCCCATCTGAGCCTTCTCTAGGCTTAACAGTATGAGCTCTTTCAGCCTTTCCTCATATGAGAAGTGCTCCAGTCCCTCAATCATCATTGCAGCCTTTTGCTGGACTCTCTCCAGTATGTCCATGTCTCTCTTGTACTGGGGAGCTCAGAACTGGACACAGCACTCCAGGTGTGGCCTCACCAGTGCTGAGCAGAGGGGAAGGATCACCTCGCTCGACCTGCTGGCAATACTTTGTCTAATGCAACCCAGGATATCATTCACCTTCTTTGCCACAAGGGCCCATTGGTGGCTCATGGTCAACTTGTTGTCCACCAGGACCCCCAGGTCCTTTTCTGCCAAGCTGCTTTCCAGCTGGACAGCCCCCAGCATGTACGGGTATCTGGGCTTGTTCCTCCCCAGGTGCAGGACTTTGCACTTCTCCTTGTTGAACCTCACGAAGTTCCCGTCAGCCCATTTTTTCCAACCTGTTGAGGTCCCTTTTGATGGCAGCAGGGCCCTCTGGTCTATCAGCCACTCCTCCCGGTTTGGTGTCGTCAGCAAACTTGCTGAGGGTGCATTCTGCCCCATCGTCCAGATTGACCCTTTGCAGAGGCAATTCAGTGATATGGACTCAGTTGTCTCTGCTCTTTCCAGCACACTTGGAGGCCTCCCTCTTCTAGCAGAGACACCCAGTTCCTGAAGGCTTGGTGATCCTGGAGCTTAGCTGTGCTTCTCCCACCAGGAGGAGCGTGCAGCCCCTTAGTCTTATTTTGAACTCCCAGGCATTACTTAATTTGAGATTTGCCTGAATCTGCTGGTTTGCCTTTAAATGGCGCAGTTCAGCCTGCGCTCTGCCACATCACCCGGTTGCATCTGTGTTTCAGTGCCCAGCTGCAGCGCAGAAGGGCTTGGGGTTTGCTCACCACCATGCAGAGGAGCATGAGGTGACACTGCCATGACAAGTGCTGCAGGTTTTCTTTAACACACACCAGCATAGTGAAGAAATGCTTTTACGGGCGACCACACAGTTTGCTTTAGAAAGTGTTTACACAGCTATTCCCTTTTTGAATGATCTGCTCCCCTGGTCTTTCCCACTGGCAGAACTCTGGGACAGCATCATCTCCAGATGGCATGGCCAGACCTGGAGGATGCCTGCCGGAGGCCTTCAGGGCATCCTCCCCAGGCAGATGGTGCATGTGTTGAAAACAGTAAGTATTCCTGAAATCCTTTAAAAGTCCTTTTCAAGAATGAAAATAATAATAAGAAAAAAATAGTGGTTTAAGGCCATGTCTAAACCCTGCTAAAATCTTTCTTTATCTGTGCCCATAGTTACTATTCTCATGTATTTGAGAAAACCCGTAAAACATAGTAAGATCCCAGTTCCACTATATTTTTAACTGTGTTATGGGGCAGCTATGTTGCAAGTGGACTGCTGGTGCGGCTTTATTGCTGATGCAGTATTTTGCCATCTGGACCTTCCCACACATTAAGTACTTGTAAGTACCCGCCTTCTCCCCCCACTTCAGGCAAAACATCTATGAGCTCTTTAACAACCGCAGAAGCTACCAGTATTAGTTAGGGTACATAACCAGCTTCCAGCCTGGCTCCCTGCAAGTGTTTTGGGGTAGGGAAGGGATCCCACCTCTGCAGCTCTTCCTTAACATGGAAAGACAGGTAGGCACGACGGGTTGGGCATGCTTCTCACGTCCTGAAGGGTTTAACTGATAAAAGCAGTCAGGATCCATCCCTTTTGTCAAACTGGGTAAAAAAAAAAAGAAAAGGACAATGCTGATCTAATGTAGTAAAATGTAAACAGTCCAACATAATCCTTTAGATATGGCACCAGCAATTTACAGTTTAATAAGAGACGTCCAGTTCTCCAGCTCCTCGGAGGCTGTGGCTGATGTTTAAACACAGCAAGAGGGTTATTTTGTCTCTCACTGCTCTCTTCTTCTGGCTGGCTCTGGGGTATGAGAGAAAAATCATACCATGGATGATCTCTCCCTTTGATTGCAATTGCAGTACTGGACATTCAGATGCCATAATGACAAATACAGTGGAGTTGCTTAGTGAGATAAACTGGCCGGGTAGATTTTCATTACGAACATTAATTGATGAGTGAGGGGGACAGAATTACTGATGGCATCTAATACAAGAAACACTGGCACCAAAGAGGTTGTTTAGGACATATAATAATACAAACAATAATTTACTGATGCCAGGGTCTGGCTCTTCCATACGAACCCATAAAAGTTTCCTGATATTGCTGAAAGCGGGAATGTTTTTGCTGAGGCAGTAATAAAAATAATAAAAGGGTTTACCTAAAGTCCTACCAAACTCTAATAAAGGCTTGTCTAGCAGTGGAGCGGTGAGAAATTGGGAGTGCTGCATACCCAGGCTGCCCGGGAAGCCCCCAGGGCAGCCACCCACAGGCTGCTGCTGCTGAGACTTTCTTGTGTTTCTTGTGTTCGCTGTCCTTGCGTGGCCATGCCCTGTGCCAGCCTGGCAGCGATGTGGCAAGGTTAGACAGAGCCCTTGGGAGCAGGGACATGGTACTGCACAGCAGCGGCGTGACATTGCATGGATGCTCCCTTCTTCACCTGCTTTGCGCTAGCTTTTCTTTTTGTGGGCATGTGGTGGAGCTGGTTGTGGTGTTTGATATCCCTCACAGTTACAGACTTTATCCTTTGGTGTGGGAGGATTTTCACAGTACAGTGACCTAAAAATCATGCAGGACCTCTCTGATGGATTTCCAGGTGCTAAAAGACTTGTCCCTTGGAAATGGCTGGTTGGCCGGCATCCAGTGCAAAACCCCGCAGCAGAACTTGGTTAAAGGGGAATTAAGGTTGCCTCTGGTATGTTAAGTTTCGGGTCGCATACTTCAAACCTCTGAAGACTTGGAAAGGGCTAGCGATTAAAACTAAATTTCTGGAAACCAGGAAATGTTGAGCATTTAAAACAGGGAATACTGTTCATGCCAACACAGCTAGTTTCTTTCGATGCCTCCTTAATTTTGCAGTAGTGGAAACTAGTAGCTTTGTCTGTGCCCCTCAGGACTTTACAGACCCTTTTCATTTCTGTCTCTACTCACCTCTTTTCCAGGCTGAGCTGTGCAGGACCCATCCCACATTTCCCACTTCCCGGGTTCCCATCACTGAATCCTTTCCGCTTTGGGAGATGGAGATACCAAACCCACACACACTGTTCAAAAGGTGACACACCATTGACTTCTACAGTGGCATACTTACATTTTCTGCTCTGTTCTGTTTCTTTCCAGTTAATTCCCAACATTTCTTTTGCTTCTTTGGTCCCCTTTGATCACCGTGTTGATGTTTGAATTGCTCTGTGTATTGTAGCCCACCGGTTGCACTCCTGGCCAGAGAAGTCAGTCCAGACCCCCAGGGCAGGGTAGGGGAGAGGGAGGAAGGACCGATATCCTTCCCCAGCAGTGCAGTGCAAGGAAGGAGTTGCACATGTGGAGCTAGCTGGTCTGAGCACTCCTGCTCTGCCCACCCATGACCCCCCACTCGCCCTTGCTGGGACCTTCCCACCCCTTCCCAGCCCCACCTTCCACCCCAAACCCTCTCCCTGTTCCGGTTGCCCCCGGTGTTCGCTACCCACTGCCCTTACCCTCCTCTTCCAGGGATCCATTCCAAAAAAAGCCAGAGACATCCAAAAATATCGCCAGCACCTCGTGCGCAGAACACCTTGACATTAAGCTCACACAGACCCATTGCTCCTGGAGTGTAATTACATGACTCTGCCTTTTATGTTCCCTGTTGCTAAATCACAGCAGACTGATTAAAAATGCATGTTAATGATCACTATGACTCTCAAATGGAAAACCAGCAACATATCCTGGAACTGATCCAACGGGGACCACAGATTATTTTCAAGAGAATAGTCTAAGCCCTTTCCAAACGCCATGGGGCACATTTCCCCAATCAGTAAAACCTCCTTGACAGAAGTGAGCAGAACCATACTGCTGGCAGCCCTCTCTCCCAGGAAAGCCAAGGATGAGATGGACCAACAGGCTATGGGTGTAGGTTCAAGTTCAGTGATCCCACCATGCCTTTTGGATCCATTGAATTATAGTGCAGTGAAAACGCAGTGCTTGTAACCCTGTGCACATCCATGTTTCCATCTTGGTGGTGCCAGCTGCTCTGTACAGACCATTTTAGAGACCTGAAATCTTCCTGTGCTGTCTTCCAACACCACTTTCCTAAAGTCCAGGGCTCACTATGCACTAGCCAAAACCAAATGTGGACAATTTGGAAAGCAAGGTTGGGTCCTGCAATTTTCACACATGCCCAGGCACGCATGATTGTTTTAAGTATCGGTTGACTATTAAAAAACTGTTTGGTTTTTTTTCCCCTCTGTATCTCATGAATCCCCTTGTCAAAGAAGCCCAAATTCAGGCCATGAAAAGCACCCAAGCACTGCAGGAGGAGGTGCTAGAAATTTCATCCAGCTTTTAGAGCCCTTAGAGTAAATCTTTGAGCAAAAAGCACTTTTTAAAGTGTATGTGGCCTCAGGCAGGTCTGAGTCTCATTGTGGGTGTGATTATACACCCAGAGACACCTGTTTGCACATACACATTTGCACACATGAATGCACATACATGCACATATATTTATAGATATTAAAAACCATCAGCATGTCATCATTACATTGAGGCACTTACTGTTTAATTTGGAAACGAGAATTTTTGGTGGAAGCTGCTGAAAAGCTTCTCCACGACGGCAAATGCCTCATGGATAATGGAGTCATCCCTTGCTCTCACTGCCTCGCTCTCCCAACAAGCCCTGATTTGACCAGAGATGAACCATAGTCTGAGTATCATCTTATAAACCAGTCCCCAGCCCCAGGAAAGCTGTTGGATGCGAGCATCCTTGCAATGGGTAGGCAGGAGCGAGGTGCCGCCCTCCAGCTCTGCCGCAGCCCCTTGGTCCCAGCTCCCGGCAGGGCTCAGCCCTGCCCTGCCAGTGTCCTGTGGAAAAACATTATTTCCTGAACCACTCACCTGCCCTGCCAGTGTCCTGTGGAAAAACAACATTATTTCCTGAACCACTCGACACTGATCTCGTAGGAACTGTGAGCCTGCTACCCACTAAAATAAAATTTTCACAAGTTTTCTTTTATAATGAAATTAAAGCATCTGGGTTTAATTTGCGTTGTCCCAAGGACAGCATGCCTTCAGGGAGCGCAAGGGAGAAAACCAGCCCCTGCCTAAACATCTGTAAGTGAAATCTTCCTGCATCCCCTGAGGAGCACGTCCCTGCCCAAAAGCATGGTAAAATGGGCAGAGTCATAAAAAATGTTCCTGGCCAACATTGCAAAGCACTTAAGAGAGAAAGCAGAAGGAAAGGCTGTGCAGCCTCAGAATTGCTCTTGTCCCCCAAAATCTGCCCTGACCTGAGGGCAAAACACAGTCACTTGGTCATTTTTTTACACACTATCCATTATATCCCAGCTCAGGAAGCAATCTTCACTCCTGCTGGAAAAACATGTGAAAAATCATCAAGGCAATTCAAAACGACTGCAAACGCCTACAGCAGTCTAAAAATACGCAGCACTGACAATGTGTGCCGCACCAGTTATTGTCTCTGTGCTTAAGGCTGCGAACTGATAATTTCACATGCCAGCATTAAATTGAGGAGTCTGGTATCTCTACCTATAATACAAATCATTTTAGCAATGAAACATTACATGTATTTGCCACCATTGTTTGCGGTTCAGTGGGAAATAGGCACATCATGAGGAGGGTCGTGCTGGCCGTAGCTGCAACCCATTTGGGTTTTCCTGGCTGTGTCCTCTCTTTCCAGCCAGTGCTTCTGCCTGCTTTATTTTGTTGGGTTTTTTTGTCTCTATTTCTCAAAGCATCTAGCTATAGGTTATATGATAACCTGCTGCTTGCCTCCAGGCAGGCTGCCGTGCATCGAGAAATCCCGTGTGGAGGAGGAAGGGTTGGGGTTGAGCCGGTCTGGGCTGCTCCAGTGAGGGGAGGAGATGGGGCAGAGACAGGAGACAAAATGTAGCAAGGGGTGCGGGAGGGTGAAGTTGGTGGCTCCTGCTGCCAAGGTGGGTCTCGGAGGGGTGAGGGTGGCATCGCCCGCTGCCGGGAGCATGGCTTTCTGTCTGATGACTGAGCTGTTCTTTAGGAAATCTAGCCCACAGGTTTCCCATAACATCTGCAGCGTGATATCAACAGTAATTGGGTTAAAAATAGCATTCCTCTCCTTACAGTTGTCACGAGAGACGTTGGCCCCATTGCTGGCAGTTAGACTGTAAGCACGTAACGTGTGAACAAGCTGCAGAGGTGTTAAGTGTATGGTTAAATGGTACGTAAGCATCTGAAGTTGGGGTTATCTTATCGCTTGGTCAAAAGGGAGCCTGGAAATCACCGTGTCGCATTTAGGAGTTTTGTACAGCACTGTCTTGTTCTTACTGCTGTTTCTGGGATCTCCACTATGGCTGCAGCCAAGGAGCGGAGAAGATGGCCGTGGTCTGTACACTGTGAAATGCCCCCCAAAACCACAGGGTCAGCCCTCTGAGAGCCATCTTTCTGCTGTCAGACAGGCCACCTCAGCCCAGACCCTTGGAGGTGTGCAGGACTTCCATGCACAGTGATATTAATCGCATTTGGTGCCTGAATATTAACCTTTAAAGCCCTGGACCTTAATCCAGTCCTTGGGTTTATAGTATGATTGCAATCCTACCCCGACATCCAGACCCATCTGTATCTCTCACGTCTGCCTCTGTTTCCTTCCCATGTAAAAACCAGGGCACTGGGCAAAGACACTGGTGTGCCCCGGGCTTCCAGTGTGGCATTAGGATGCACCCAGGCCATGCACATTGGTAGCACAGACCCTGTGCCTGCGTTTCCAGCCTGTTACACTGACAGTAACGTGTATAAATACCATAGTATGTGTCCTGAGCACACAGAAGAGGTGTGGGATAAAACCACTGGAGGATGTCAGATGTTCACTAGTAGAAAGTGCTTGTGATGGGAGGTGAATCACAAATGTTTTTTAGAGAGGCAATGCAAACAGAGCAGCCTATGGGAATATGCGTGCAGAGGTGGTGTAGGTACCTGCTCGCCTGCAGTCTCACAGCCAAATCTGTTTGCCCTTCTACAAGGTAGCTTGTGTTTGGAGTAGACTATAAATGCTGTTCTGTGAGATTCTTAAGTTGGATGTTAAAAATAGCAGGTGATCATAAAGACCCATTTCTGGCATAAAAATCTGGGATCGGTCCATCCCATCTGTTTATATGGAGCCATGGCTCCATATTGGTTGGACTCGATGATCTTAGAGGTCTTTTCCAACCTTAATGATTCTATGATTCTATGGCCATGCCCTGACCCCTGGATAAGGCTGGCTCAGCTTGTGTCTGCCCACACAGGCCCTGCGCCAGTGGCAGCGTGGTGCTGCCTGTGGATGGGGTCCTCCACCATCCCCAATGAGTGCGCAAGGGCTGTGGACCTGTGCTTGCTGGAGGTGCTGACTTCCCATGCATGGTGACACATAATTGCACCCAACACTGGGCTTCACGCAGGGGTGTTAAAGCTTCCTTAATCATGGGATTGGAAGCTGGTGGTTGCGTAGAGACTTATGATCCTGAGTTGACTGTACTCAGCAACTCATGGGCAAATGGAATCATAGAATCATAGAATCATAGAATCACTGAGGTTGGTAAAGACCTCTAATCATCAAGTGTCCAACCGTCGACCCAACACCACCACCCACTAAACCATGTCCCTAAGTGCCTCATCTACTCATCTTTTAAATACCTCCAGGGATGGGGACTCAACCACTTCCCTGGGCAGTCTGTTCCAATGTTTAACCACTCTTTCAATGGAGGAGATTTCCAGCCAGTACATAGTCGTGGGTCTGCCTGTGGATGGGGTCCTCCACCATCCCCAATGAGTGCGCAAGGGCTGTGGACCTGTGCTTGCCGGAGGTGCTGACTTCCCATGCATGGTGACACATAATTGCACCCAACACTGGGCTTCACGCAGGGGTGTTAAAGCTTCCTTAATCATGGGATTGGAAGCTGGTGGTTGCGTAGAGACTTATGATCCTGAGTTGACTGTACTCAGCAACTCATGGGCAAATGGAATCATAGAATCATAGAATCATAGAATCACTGAGGTTGGTAAAGACCTCTAAGATCATCAAGTCCAACCGTCGACCCAACACCACCACCCACTAAACCATGTCCCTAAGTGCCTCATCTACTCATCTTTTAAATACCTCCAGGGATGGGGACTCAACCACTTCCCTGGGCAGTCTGTTCCAATGTTTAACCACTCTTTCAATGGAGGAGATTTCCAGCCAGTACATAGTTGGGGGCAAATTCAATGCAAGGGCTGAGGTCTTGAAATGACAATTAAGATCACCTGGAAAAGAACCCCAAAAGTGGCTAGTAAATTCCTTGTATGTTCTGTGGGGCTAGTTAGGTGTGGAGACCTGAGACAAAGCACCAGGAGCTGCTCCCCGCCAGCCCCAAACCCACCCAGCCAAGGATGCACACAAAACCCCATGGTCCTCTCCAGAGCTGGGGCTGCAGGAAGAGTGTGCCTTCACTCACTCAGGATCAAGAAAGCCGTGCCCTGGGAAGCAGGGCTCTCCGGAGGACTCTTCAGGGAAAGCCACAGAGTGTGACTCTGGTGTGGGCTGCAGTCAGCTGTCACCCTTGGAATGGCAAGAGAAAACTCCAGGTGTTGAAGAACTGATTCAGTCTCGTCAAAAAGCTGTATCTTGAATCAGTGGCTAGAAACAGGTCTGTTTAAATGGAAAATAAGGGTATGCTGTAAGTAATGGTCTAAACATGGGACTAAGGAGGTGGAACATATTCACCTGTGATATACTGTAAGCTCCCAATTGATAAATGTCTGCTAACAGGGTGGGTCAAAAGTAAAAAGCACCGGATTTTTATCTATCACAGAGATATGTATGCCGGGAGCCATATGAGACAGCGGTATGGATTAGGATGCCCAGTTGTCACCAAACTTTTTGAAAGATATGAGTGTTTTAAGTCCCGCTGGCAGGCTGGTGTCACGGATGCGGTGGAGATCAGGAAGGAGGGAGTTATATTTCCTGGATTTGCCACAAAATCCTTTTTCAGCCTTAACCTCTCAGCCCCTCTTCTTGTCCTCGTCTTTCAAATGGCAATAACATCCTCTGCACAGCTCTCAAGAGCGCTGCGGGGTAAATGCACTAACAGCGTGGCACGCTCTGAGTCCTCTGAACGGGAAGTACCGTTTACCATATAAGTATACCCTATAAGTACCATGTAAGTGCAAAGTACACTGCTGCTGCTGCTGTTCAGCAGGCTGGTGCAGGGCTGATGGTCCCCTGTGGAGGGATCCTTGCAAGGCTTTGTTACTTATGCCTTCATTAGAAAGAAGATCAGTTTACACAAATTCCCTGTCCCCATCCTTGGGAAGGATGGGTGCTTCAAGCGATATCCACCCTCTTAATCAGTTCCCCCTCTATCAGCCCTTGATTGCATCTGCTCTCGGGGAAGTGCCGCTCCTCAGTTGATCAGCACGAAAGGTCAGGTCACGGATTTGTTTCTTCACCCCTCAATTATTTCACAATACTAATGACTTTCCATCAGGCTGCTGCTTGGGCTGCTTTTCTAAATTAAACATTGCTGCTAATTGCATAGATGCAAATCTGAGTGCCACTGAGAAGAAGAAAATGCTGTGAATCTTGGTACGATGTAAAGCCAATGTAGGTCACTTGAAAAATTAAGTGCATATATGACAGGTATGAAGCAACGGAGAGATGTATAGCTTTCTCTTCAGCGGGACTTCGTGTGTTTGGGCTGCAGCTTGAATTGCGATGGAGTCTGCAGGGAAAGCTGCTTTTATTGTGAGTCAGCAGAGAGAGAGCATGTTCACAAAAGAGGCACCCGCTGTGCTCCCAGCGAGACTTTACTTTGGTTCACACTTCTTTCCTCCCGCCTGCAGTATGGCAGTCAAGCCACAAATGCGCGGGGCAATCTTGAAGAACAGGGAAGGAAACCTGTACATGAATTGGAAATTTACTGGCAGGGTGAGCAGCCAAATAACAGCTTTTCAACCCAATTTCTATGTCAGTGTTCTCAGGCTAGCTATGCAGAGCTCTGGAAACGTGGCATTCACATGAAGAATAATAATAATAATAACAGTAATTCTGCTTGAAAAGCTCCCACACCAAAACACTCAGAAAGCTGCGCTGCGGGATAACAAAATCATGACGCTATAACTCACGTTAAAAATGTGGAGGGTGGACAGTTGTGTTTCCATTCGGACCAAAGAAATACGATCCTTAATTAATTTTTACATACTGTTCTTGAGCAGCATGGTGAGGCACGGGATGCTAATGAAGGTGATGGCATGAAAGGTATGTTGTCACAGCCCTGCGCTGAGGTCACCTGCTTCCACAGCAGTAACGCTGAGATTTGGTAAGTCAGTAGCTGCACAGCTCCTGCTGTTAGTAATTGAAGTGACACTTCTAATAGCAGGGGCAGTGCAGGGGGATGACTGAGGCAGGGGCATAGTGTTTTGCCTGCACCGCACACACTGACTGGTTCCCCGCCACTTTTTCTCTCTCCGTGTGTGCCTACGTGTACACACACACACACCAGCGCACAGACAAAAATCACAAATAAGAAGAGGACAATTTGCAGCCAAGGGAAGCTGGTTGCTTGCTCGGTGGTTCTGTCTCATGTATTGCAAACTGAAGATCCAAGATACAAGCTGTGTTTATCTTTACAGCTCCAGGGCTGCCACCGTGGTTTCTGAGGATCCCAGGTACAAATCTGAATTGTCTTTTACTTTGATAAAAGCCCACATCACCAAGCATGTATGCTTGTGCTCAAATTCACCACCACCTCTGAGTCCTCCCCTTGCCCGCTTCTCATATCGCCTGTGAACCAGCGACAGCAGAATCCCAGTTTTAATTCTACATACGTATTTACGTGGGACTTTGGAACATTTCAGGAACTCTGAGGGACCGCATAGACTGAGTGAATTGCTGGATCAGGACCAAAACCTTCCTAAAAATCCCCAAATGTCAAGAATCTGGAATTCTCTCCCTCTCTGCAGATCATGCTCCTCGTTCAATCAATAAATAAAAGAAGATTAAAAAAAGAAGAAAAGAGGGGAGAGACAGAGAGAAAAAGGGAGAAACAGAGAAATTTTCAGCATTATAGAATTGTTTTAAAAATACGGTTTCTTCATGGTTCCTCTCTTCTTTAACCCACGTTAGATATTAATTTCTAAAGGACGAAAGTGTGGTTATTTTTTCCCCATCTGATATTTTCAGCCACAGTATTCTACCTTCTCCTTCAATTTCCGTGGCACCCTCTGCGCTGACTTTTCAACAATTCAGCCAGACTTCCTGGCAGAACAGCAGCAGGATTTATATTTGTGGCTGGATGCTCTCCATACCTCCAGTTTCCCATGAGTCACAGGCCTGCCTCCCAGCTTTTTTGCATTCCTCCTATGCAATGACTGACACTCAGAGTTGGAAATTATAGCTATATACACACACACACATATACATACACTGAATAAATTTAATTTGCTTCTGTCACTCTCACCGTTCCGGTGTATGACACATGTAGACATGTCAGTTGACTTAAATGACTACCATTTTCCATGTTCTGCCTCTCCCATGAGTTAGCTCCACAGCTGCGTCAGGAATGCTTTCTGATGACAATGCTGCATTTTAAAAATGTGCAGGTGAGCTCAGGAGCTATTTCTTTCTCCCATTCAAATATTTATGCTGATTTGGCACTAATGACTCAATCTCTTTATTGCTCTGTGCAGGAATTCTTGTCATCCCTCTATAAGAGGGATGTGTATATGTGTGTGTATATATAGCTGTAATTTCCAACTTTGGGCTTTGGGATGTTCTGTGTTTTTAGAGGTACAAAGCTGCAGTCTGTAATTTCCACCTTTGTTGTGGTCTTGAGCAGAAAATAGCCTGCTGTGAATCGCTTGAGCAGAAACTGAAAGAAAAGACTCCTGAGTATCACCTAGAAATATGAAAATCAGATTTATCAGCATCTTCACTGGCTTGTGACTGAGGCCAGGGCTGCCTTTCAGTGTGGTTAGAGTGGGACCCTTCTGCCCCGACACATATTTTCTATAATATTTTCCATAATATTTCCATATTTTTGTCCAGGGAAGGAGAGCAAGAAGTGCATTGCCTGCACCAGAAAGCAGGTGAGCTCCGGGCATGCGGCCCAGCCAGTCTGTCAAATTTCTGCGTCCCGTTGTCAGATCGCTCCGTGCAGGACTTGCTAAGCCTTCAAAACTTTCCTGAGTGCACACAGCTCATTGACTTTAAATTAATTGTACCACCAACATATAATGCTCGTTCGGGTTCACTATGTGTCCTTGTATTTGGGTTTTATCCCTGTGTTTACTCTGAAATTACACTAATTGTTCCACTTTTATCTTTAATGTCTCTTTGCTTGAACAGCAACCACAGGAAGTTTGATTATGGTCTAAAGTCACATCGGCGCCTGTTCTGCCTGACTCTGTGCCACTGAGTAAGTCCCAGGTTTGCTCTCCGTTCACACGGGGCTGAGATACCCCGGGGCGCAGGACAGGGCTTGTTGCGGTGGCATCGCTCTGCAGAATGACCCACCGGCACCAGTGCAGCTCGGCACTGATGTTTGGTGTCCGAAGGGCTCAGCTGCGTCACTCCTGGCTGAATCTCTTCTGCAAAACAAGCACTGCGACATGAACTTCCAGCATCTTCAGGGCTTGTATCTGGATGCTGCAAATTATCTCGATTTTTCAGTCTTTTGGAGGGAGGGCCAGAAGGGAGGACAGAAGCCTTCCAGATACTTAAAGCACTTGGTCAGTGAAGGAGGCCAGAAGGAGATGGGGTGGGTTAGTCTAGGAAGACTTGGGTAGAGAAGACAATACCGGGCTTCAGACAGATAAATATAAGGCAAATGGAAGGGCTGTTCCCCATGTCCACTGTGGATAGGACTACAGATAAGTCAAAACTGCAATTAGGGAGATTCACCTCAGACACCACGAAAAAATTAATATAAGTAAAGCCCTAGAGAGAAAGTGATGGTTCTGCAACAGCTAGTGCTGGGAATTAAACAAGCAAAACAGCTTAGAGAAGTGTTTGCACAGAGCGTTACAGGTATGGCTGCTTTTGAGGCACAGGTGGGCTTGGCAGCTTCTTTAGGTCCTTCCACTCTACTTCAGGTGAGTCCATGCTTCAAACATCTGCAGTTCTTCAGACACGCCCAATTCTTTCCTGGTCCCTACAGCCAACCTATGCCAGATCAGCAGACTTGCTCTTCCAAGAGAGGTGTATTTATGTATTTTTTCACTCTGAATTTCCCGTCTCGAAAGCCTCCACATGCATGTTGCAGAGGTGATAAATGTAACCGAGCTTTTCCTTATAGTAGTTATTTTATTTGTTCCCCTCGTTACTTTACCACTCCAGAGAGTTAGCAGAGACCGGCTTCGTGACTGAAATTCATCCTCAGTCCAGAGCTGCTGGATGCAGAGCAGGTACCCTCTAAATTCCCACTTCAAATACCCAGCCCCAGTAAGCCTTTTGCATGTGGTCTCTCTCCAGCAATGCCACCCGAGCAAGGGCCGCTCTGAAGCTACCAGGTGGATGCAGTATTTTCAGGGGAGCTACCAGCAGTCTAAAACCATATTGGTACATGCTTTTCTCTGGCTAAACTTCTGGCTCCTCTCTGCTGCATTGTATAATGCCTTAAATTTCACAACTGTTGTATTATGCTGATAGCACTCTCACCAGAGAAACACTGTTCTGCTCTCCTGTGAAAGAAGAAGTGACTAGGAGTTCTCCTAAGAGCATTTCATGTGCTTCAAGTTCTTTACAAGAGAAAGCATACCTAATTTTAGTTTAAATGGATGTTAATTTGACGTGTGGATTTGAATAACTGAGATAAATTCTTGGCTTTTTGACATTAAAATATATTAAGTGACAAGTGCTTTTTGCATCCTGTTATTTTCTGAAAGGTTCTTTTTCTCTATAGCATCTAATGATAAAGCTCTAATGCGTAAGAGTCCTGAATTTGCGGGAAGTTGCACTGAATGGCCTAATAGGTCATTTTCATCTCTGGCTTACATGGTAATAATAGAATAATAAGAAGAAAGGTTGCAAAACATTCCTACCCTGGCTGAATCAGCTGGCTTTTTTTATGGGCTGGTTATTCATTGATCAATAAATATTCATGCATTTTTCAGGAAAGACATAGTGCATAATTTCTCTTGAGCAAAACTAAACAGGACAGGCAGCCTTATCCTACAGCAGATCACAAAGGACTGAACTTGAGTGACAGGCTTGAGTGACAGCCTAAGTATGCCTGACAGTTGCAGAAGTCATCAGATTCTTCAACAGCAATTGTAAAGGCTTCTTACATTGTGTTCTTGAGCCTTTTCAGTGTTAAAATCCCGTATCGAAGGAGAATGAGTTACTAATGCTACCGTACCAGAGAAAAATTCAATAGCTGGTTTGACTCAGATCAGTACTTTTCACTGTTGCTCTTGTCCCCCACGGTCCTGGATGTACAGAGGGTCAAATGTAGATTTGCCTATAGACCAGCCTTTACAGCTCAGCCTTCGAAAACGTGAAGCATCTGTGTTCAGTTCCGCAAGAGGAAAGAAAAACTGCAATTCCTGTGCCACAGCTCAGCAGAAGGCACTGGCTCTGTACTCACGCCACATAAAATATTGCTAAATATTGACCACGTGTTGCACTGCAGTTATCGAGGATTTTCTATTAGAGGCAATAGGAGCTCAGCGGGTGAATAATATTCCCAGTCCCCGGGTGCACCCTCTCCTGCTCTTACACACACACATATATACTCACACTGCTAAATGTATTTCCCCCTTGCTGAGGGACTTGCTGCCAACTTTCCCTCCAGCTTGTATCTTTTCCCACATGCTGCTGACTTCTGTAATCCCTCCCACTCCCCTCCCCGTCCTCTGCCCATGTCAGCAAGGCTGATGCCAAAGCTGCTCTCAGCCAGACAGTGGATGCAGGGGGCTCACCCGAGCGGGTAAATGTTCCCGTCACGCTCCTGAGAGCAGCGGGAAGTTAAATGGGAAGTCAAAGCCCAAACCTGGTGGAACAGCATGAGTTGTCTCATTAAGACTCGGGAGTGTTAACTATGACTCTTAAATATGGGGGATCTGAAGGTTATAATTTATCATTGCCTTATTTTGGCACTGACTCAGTTGATATAAACTGCACTGAGTTAGGTGAGTTGTTCTGAGCTCCAGAAGATGATCTCAGCCATTAAGCCCTCACCTTCTTGTGGCTTTACCCACCCACATGCCTCCTGGTGACAGGCCAGGAAATCAGAGGTTTACCCCATTCCTCAGGCTACAGGACCTCAAAAGAATAAATAATGTCCTGAAAACCTAAGTGCAATGGCTTTAAAGCAAATCGCATTAAAAAACCCTACTCTGATTTACTCCAAGAACTAGAGCTGTTATTTCAGAGAACTGGCTGAAGCGCAGCACTGCTTAAATAAAGTATCCACATCAGTGTACGTGGCTTTCCACATGTTTCTGAGCCTAGCAGAACAATTCATGCTTTTCCCCTGTGGACAGTGGCATCCCTGAGAGATAGCCTCTCTCTCAGGACCAAAGGCCTCTTCCCAGGTCAACCTTTCATACTCCTTGAGGTTTTTTTTCACCTTCCTGGAGGGCCTCCTCATCTTCCCAGAGAGCTCTCTCCTCTTCAAGGAGAGCTGTTTCATCAGCCCAGAGCTTCTTCATCTACCCATAGGACTCTGTCCTCATCCAGAAGGACCCTGTCTTTCTCCCAGAGGAGCTCATCTCCTTTCCAGAAATCCTTATCCTTCTTCCAGAAAGAAGGATATTATAGTCCTTCCAGAAGTCACAATACACCCTCCAGAAGGCTTCTGCTTCCTCCTGAATAGCCTTTTCTTCCTCCCAAAAGGCAGCTTCCTCCTCCCAGATGGGCTTTTCCTCTTCACAGGAAGCATGGATGGCCATCTTGAAATCTCTGATTTTTTCCTGAAAGCCCTTGATCTTCTCCCGAAAGCTCTTCATTGTCTCCTGAAAACTCTGAATCTCCTCCTGAAAGGCTTTCTCAGCCTGCAGCTTTTTGACGAGCTTCTGCTGGTGGGAGTTGCAGTAGGGAGAGCAGGACATCAGCTGGCAACGGCAGCTCTGGTTCACTGCTCGTCACTGATGGATTGGGCAGAGACCCAGCCCGGCCCCCCACCTCTCACCCTGTGACCCAACAGAGAGGGGAGCAATGGGTGTCAGTGATGACATCACCCAAACCTATGTCATAGCTGGCTTAAAACAATGTTATACCACAAGGGAAGATGTTTACCATGAGCGAAAAAGAAATCCCTGGCCAGGACTCAGACAGCATGAACTGCAGTGGCACCTGAAAGTCAGCCTGTGCCGTGCAGGGCGAAGGCTGGGATTTCTCTAAGTCATTTCCCACCGTGACTCCAGGTGCCACTGGCTTGGAGAGGGGTGAGGGGCTGTGCCAGGACCAGCCTTTGGCACTGCGCTGCTCCCCCTGGCCCCGATCAGCGGGTCCCAATCTGAAGGACAGACACCTCTGCCCTTTTCCCTCCGGTGCTCGAGGCACTCTCATCTCTCTGACCCTTGGCTATGTCTCCTGCCCCTTCACAGACTCCCCCCAAAAAATTACAGCTTCCAGAATCACATGAAACTTGAAAAATGAAGAGAAAACAAAAATCTAATTTTCTGGTCACTAATCTACCTAATAATTCTACAGCTAGGATTAAAGCTGGTTACTTACTTATACCATTTCATTAGATTTATTGTGACTTATTGCACAGTGCCTCCAGCTCCATAGCAGGGAGTAGGTTGCCTTATAAATAAAACCCTCTTGATAATTAATATATTATGAGCCTGCCTATCCCTTGCTGTAGTCAGGAAAGGCCCCAGGGGCCTTTGCAGATGCAATGAAGCTAATGGCAATATGCATCTGCTCTGCATGAGGAATGAGAAGGCGGGGAGTGCACCATGCCTGCACGACAGCTCCAGGGCATGCTGACAGGATGGACAGACAGCCCAAGCTGCAAGACCTCCCATGCACCCTGGCAAGCATGCCGCCCCTCAAGCCCCTGCACCCACCAGCGTGTGACACCGCCATCACACCTTTGCTGTGCTGGAGGCATAGATCCTCCTTGTCCCAGGCTTCCTCCCTCCTCAAAAGCTGAGCTGGGTGCTGGCAGGGCCCTATCCTCTTCCCCAGTGTTTTGGGTATGGCCAAGGAGTCTTCTAGTGACATCTGGCCAACTCCTGCCTCTCCCCACCTCTGCAGTCACTGAACAGGCCAGAGGGTGGACGGCTCCTTCACAACAACTTGGATGAGCTCTCATGGATGGCAAGCTGCAGGGGGGACCTGCTGGGGGACTTTGGGTGAATACAGGAGAATTTTGGTTCTGCTGTTTCCTCCTCATCCTGCTTCCTGACTCCTGAACCTTCCTCCCACAGCTGGGGCTTCCCTGGGAGGTCGGAGGGGGCAAAAGAGGAAGGCAGCGATCTACAGCTTCACTCTCATGGAGCTCCTGGGCCCACCAGTTTGTCCCTGCTCAGTGTGAGAAGGATCCCCAAAACAAGTGGTGTGCACGCCCAGCTGGACTGTCTCATCTGGGGGGGTTAGTGGTACCACACCACGTGCCTAGAAGGCCAGAAAAATTAGGTGAGTAAATGTGCCAAAAACTAATTGCCAGGAGCCTGTTATTACCTGAGTTTCAGAGCAGCTGCTGAAGCAGCAGCCATTTCTTCTCCACCAAAGGGGTTCCTGACATGGGCTCCGCTCTCCCTGCACTTTCTGTGGGGCTCCCGGGTTGGCAGTTCCTCTTCATTCACAGCAGAAATGTCAGTAAATAGGACGTGCTGAATTTCTGCTCCCTGGGATTGCAGTTGGAAGCAATTAGGGCAACGGCAGTTCAGTTCCAGCCATCCCTGTAAGCTGCAGCAACGGCTGCCAGCCCATTAACAACCTCAAATACACTGTCTCTTCTTTGAAATGAAGGTATTGTTGCTTCTACTTAGCAAATTTTGCCATGCTCATTAGCCTGGAACATATTAATGATATTTTAGGTGAGGTCCTCTGCAGCCTAGGTAAGTTGTGCACGTATCCAGTGTCCCACTGCACTGCATGGGCTCTGACGTAGCCCTGCTCGACCCAACACTTGCACTGCTGCAGGTGGTAGGAAGCCATATGGGCTTTCACTCTGCCCAGTGTTACTGTTAGCGACATGAGGATGAGGCAGCTTTCAGATTGTACGCTACGATATCTTCCCAAAACCAGCCAGAGGGCCATGTGGAGGACATAGATGCTTACAAGTCAGTGTTGGTGTTGCAGTGGAATCGAAGAGCCAGAGCTAATGTGCTGTTGTAGCAGGCACAGGGATGACTGTTTGACAGAAGGACAGTCCCAGAAACCTATGTGCAAAAATGGATCTCCTATAGCTAACCCACAGGGAAACCACAGATGATCATGTCCTGTCCTGCCCCGTGGATCCAGAGCCTGAGCCTGTCCTGGAGGCAGACTGCCCTGCACAGCAATTTCAGACTGGTTTCTTTGCAAAAGAAGACTTGCACTTGAAAACATGGCAGAGGAGGAGCAGCAACCCAGGGCAGGGAGAAACAAGGAGTCATTTCTTCTTCCCTCCTGCCCTGCCAGGGTTCAGCTGGAAAACTCCTTAGAAAAACAAATTTGACTGACATGGAGGAAGCAACCCAGGTGCCTAAACAGAAGCATCCAGTGTCATTTTAGACACTCAGAAATGTATAACCTATCTGCAGATGGTCTGGCAGAAGATAACACATAGGAGACCTATGTCCTTTGGGAGCTGCAGGTGGAAGCTGGGGGAGATATCCCAACGCATACCAGGGCATGGGGCACCCATGTGTACGCCTGAGTCCTGCCTTGAAGTCTGTCTCTGGTTTATGTGGCTAAAGCTTCCTTTGGATCCTGCCCCAAGGGGTTATCAGACCAAATCAGGAAATCATTTTGCTTTTGTGAGGCTTCTGTCTCCTGAACATGCATCAAGTGATACAAATAAAACTTTGAGAGCCTTTTATCACATGGTACAGTAAAAATATTCCCATTTGTTCTTTTACTGCACTCCTGAGGCAGGCTTATAAAGGTGTAGGATAATTACATCAGACTACATTTTTCAATTAGAGCATCATTATTATCTCACAGAAAATGACTAAATTATATAATTTTGTTCCACAAGTCTGCAAACACTCTTTCAATTGTCATCAAAATAATAGTCATTGGGTTTCTGCAGACATCTCTAAGAGTGCAGAACTAATGGCTAACAAGTCTGATGCTAGTTTAGATCTATTCTTTTACTAGAGTGAGGTCTTATGGATAGATATAAAATGAAATTGAAAAAATTACATCTTTACTTGGTATGACTCTTGTTATTCTTCTCGCTCTTACCATCTCTTACCACCAAAAAATAAAGCCCCAAAGATATCTAGTAATTGTGGTCATGCTACTAGAAAACTTAGCATTTGTAAAACTCTGTAACAGAGACATGCCATACTTACAGTGCAGTCCTTACGGCAGCTGGGTCTCTGATGCCCACTGGTGACTGCGATCCATTGGTCACCTACAGTGACGTAATTTCACAAAGTTTGAAACCATTGATTGAAAGTCAAGTGATGCTGGGTGGAGCTGGAAGGAGTCACTGGGCTCCTGGCAGAGTCTGAGCCACAACGGGTGCTTTGCTACATTTTCATGCTGGTTGTTTCTGAAGAACACCCATCCATGGGTTATATTACCCTCGCTGGCTCCCCTCCTGGTTTAGGGAAACTGGCTGGAAGACACGAACAGCACTTACGCTAAATGTTAGACACATGCTTAGATTATGTCGTTATGGTTGTATGTCTAAATTTGGCACCCAATGTAAGTGCTACTGTATCTTGTGTTATTTGAGCAAAAACAAGTGATGGAACTAAAGCCGAGCACAGATAGAGCCAACACCGGATGGTTTTCAAAAGTAAATCTGTGATCCTAAATCTACCTGAAAGCTTGCTTTAGAAGAGTAGCCTGACTTTTAAATGGGTTGCTCCTACTAAAGTCACTGGGAAGAAGTGGTGGATGAGTGGATTTGAAAATCAGGCCTGTTTTTGTAGTAGGTATTTTAACCTGGATTTACATTCCTAGTCTTTGAAATTTTGGTCAGTTGAACTTCTTCTCTGTGAAAGTGTGCAATGTTTTAATTGTATACACTGCAAATGCATTTAGTGCAACTCAGACCCTGATACTGCAGAATGTGAAAGAGGCACTTTACTGACAGAAGAAGGTGTCTATTTTTCTGTTGAAATTGTATTAAAATTTAGAGAAGGCTGTTTAGTTTCTGTTTGGTTGTAGAGTGCTTCACTGAGTCACAGTGATCTCTCTGTTCATGAGACCTTGAGCCAAATTCATCTCAGTAATCCATCTTGTTTGATGATAAACCCAACTATCCAGCTAGCAACTGAAGACAGGCAGAAAGAATGAGATGCTTCGAGAAGACTGTAGGAGAAACCAAGATTAAAAAGTGTCATGATTGCTAGGAGATAACCCTTAGAAATCCATTCCAGCTTTTTCTGTTTCAAGGCTTTTTCAGACCTTCAAAGGTCATGGTACTTCAGCTAGAAGCAGCTTCTACCAAAATAATTTTTTCTTGTCGGATGGCTTTGATGTTCCTTGTCTGAAGTTCAGAATTTTTTTTTTTTAATATGAGAATAGTTCAGATACAATCCTGGTCATTAAGAAAGTCTTGCTGTCCTGGCAAGCCTCTTGTTATTCTTCTTCGCAGATGAGATACTGCCCTCTTTGCAAATGAGTTGCTTTGGGTTGTGGAAAGGGTTTTTCTTCTTCTCTCAGTTTGCTTCATCCCTTCCTCCAGGGGCTGTTTCTTCTTTCTAGAATGTTTTAATGCGCTGTATGTTCCCACTATAGCTCCCCATTTGACACTATAGCTGGAAAACACCGATGATGGAAAGAATACTTTTTAGTCAAATACTTCCTGAACTTTAAGGAAAACATTGTTTTTCTAGACAAGAGGTTTTGGTGACACAAGTGCAGCAAACGGCACAATAAACGCTGTGTGCGGCGGTGACGTGGTGAAACCTTTGGGTATAAATTTTTGACATTCCAGCTCTTGCCATTAATCCATGGAGTTGCAGCAGCAGGATATATTATTTCTTTCTCTTCTAATTTTCTTCAATAGCCTCTTTCCTCCTCATGAAGTAAATTCTGTTGCCAAAAAGGACAAAGAGGGTCTTTCAGCTTTCAACTCCTTGTCCTTAGCCATTTCAACACAAATTTCCTGGTAAAATGTGGAGATGGATTTCACTCAAAAGTGCTTTCAACATCACTGCTACCAGTAACAACCCTCCTGGGAAGGACTAGATGGATATAACTTTGCTTTCTGGCACATCAGTAAAAACACCTCATGCTTTTCCTTTCAAGGACGAGGAGTGGGAAGCTTTCAATGCCCTTTCTTGGGAGGAAAGCATGAGCCATTCTTGGGACTTAGACATTTGGATGGATTCTGTGTATGCATGAGGATTTCCAGGACCCTTTTCACCTTGGAATCACCTTGTGTGGGGTTGACAGCCAGCCACTGCCATAGCAGCAACACCTGGAAAACAAAGAGGTTCCGGGAGACAAAGAGTCACCCAGCAACTTTGCCCAAAGCCCCACGCAGTCCTGGCATGCCCTGCTCTCCTGGGTTGTACCGCAGAAGCATGTCCAGGTCCCAGTTCAGATTATGGCCCCAGTGTTGCTGGTGGGCAGGCGGTGCGTGGAGAGAGGAAGCCTCCGCTCCAAGGCTCACCCACACTTTGCAAACAGGAGCCCACAGGGGATGTGTTACTGTGTGTTGGCATGACACCCATCCAAAGCCATGAGATGGGAAGTACAGTTCAGATCCAGACTGCACGTAGGTGTCCAAGTGCTGGTGTCTACATGCCAGTGGTGTCCGGGGAGTGATTCAGCTGGCCAAAGGCAAGTGCTGCCTCACAGTAACTTGAATCCCACCACAGACCCCACTGGCTGTACTGAGCAGCTCTCCGTTGGCCTTAACGAGAGCTGGGGCATCTTGACAGCAACATTTTGGTGCCTGCAATTTGGACCTGATTCCCAGCCAAGGGGTCCAGTAGAGGTGGTACTTGAGTCCCTGCCCTTCCTTGGTTATTAGGTGCCACCCATTAGATGGTAACAGACAAATTTGTGTGTGCACATGTGTGTGTGTGTGTGTCCAATCATTTGTGGCTGTCCCAGCGAGGGCTCTGTGCAGTGAGGACAGGCTTTGCTCTTTGGTGATGCTGCCATTTCCCCTACGTACCAATGGGCAGGGTCTTCAAGGTGGGTGGGTGACTGCTCTGCCTCAGTGGTCCTTCATCCATCACTAAAATAGCTGAAATCACTTTCTGACCAACGTTTGTAGCTGCCTGGCCAGATTTCCTCACCTGTCCAAAGGCTTTAATTTCTGCCCATGGGAAGCTAAATCACTCAAGGGAGAATCTGTCTTCCTGGAAATGTTACCATGCACAGGAGGGACCATCTGTTGTTGCTGCAAGTGCTCAGGTATCTTTGGACTTGAGAAGTAGGTATTTTTAGAGGGAAAATGAGATGGCAGGAGTTACAGAATCACAAAATATCTTAATCAACTTTAAGCAAAGCCCTGTATATGCCGTATATGCCATACATGCCATATGTTTTGTGGAAAGAACTTCAGGCACCTTCTAGTGGTGAATCAAGCCAAGTTTTGGTTACAACCCCATTCTGTAAGACTCAGCTTTAGCAAAAAAAAAGCCCTCTGGAGTTCTCAGGTTCAGTGTTCTCTCACAGATGCTCCATCACACCATCACCTTACAAAAGCAGTAATAAGATGCAGAGAGGCCTTTCCACGGCAGCCTTCTGACCACCGCACACAACCCTGCATACACTGTACGGCCGTGCATCTCCAGAAATAATGAGAAAACATCTTAACAAACCTATCCCAAACACATCAATGCCAGCAAAAAAAACCCCAACCAAAACCCCCAAAACAAGACCTTCAGTTGGTTAATTTAATGAATTTAAACTCAAAGCAACTATAGATGGTCTGAAGTTTCAGACCAGTTTGTTTCAGACCAGATGAAGAGCTTGTGCATCTGATAGCCCTCAGCCTAATAGAAGACATTTTCCATAGGCAGCAAGAAGCTGTTTCTGACCCTTGCTGCTCTGATGGTTAGAAATCAGCTTCTATTTCATGTCCCATTTATACCCATTTGTTTTAAATAATTTTTTTTATTATTTTGTATAAGCAATTCTTTTCTTTATGCCTGGTATATTTACAGAGATTAAGTATGTGCCCTTAGCCTTTGTCTTAGTAGGCTAAGCTAGCTGAACCCTGTAGATTCATCTAGAAAACCAGATTCCCCACACCTCTGTCTTTTCTAATGGCTTTTCTCTTTTTTTTTAATTTCTTCTTCTCTACTGTTGCTATAATTTTTAGCAAAATCTGTTACAATTTTTAGCAAATATCAGTATTACTATTTTCCTGGTACTGAATAAATACAAGTCAGCAGTGTTTATCAAAAAAAGTCACCACATGTTTTTATTATTATTATTCATGACAGTAACCCACAGGGGTCCCACCAGCCTTGGCACTCAGACTGCATGTTGCTTGTACAAAACAGGACAGTGACCGCCCTGGAGAATTTGGCCAAAATAAGCTAAACAGACATTCAATGGAGGGAATAAGGTGCATCATCACCTCTATTTCACAGCTCAGAAACAAAGATCAGAGAAGAAGTGCCTTCACAGCTACTAAATGACCAATATGTCCCCGTGCAAGACTGACCAGCAAAGCCTTACGTGCGTTAAGGAAAAGCTCAGTGCATATTACGATTCATGTGGATCTGATGTTCTTGAGTAGTCAATTTGCCCCATTCATGATGGAAGATTTGGAGCCTGATCATGTGTCCAGTGGAGCAAAGGAAGAAGGCTCTTTGCATTCTTCCCTGCTAGCGTAAAGCCCTTGATTTGTTCCAAATACTCTGTAAAAGTGATGAGTGTTTTCAAACGTTATCATCATGCTATCTTCCACCAGCAGGTGTTAAATATGTGTGGAAGAAGAGATGCCAAGTGGAGACAGCTGTCTTGTCCTGCTTAGCGCAGGACTGCTGTGACCTCTATCTCGGGCTCTTCTGTAGCTGGCAGCAAGTGGCACCTTGAATGGCTTAATGAACCAAGCACACGTGAAAGAACAGCAATCAATATTCCCTGTGGAAGAAATTAATGGCCAAAAGGTCAGATAAAGTATGGGTGAACTTTCCTGGAAATAAAATATTAAACGTTAGGCTGTAAGTAACCTGGGTTAGTCAGTGAACTGAGGGAGGAGATCGCTAAAATGACCTCAGGCTGCAGACAGTGACCTACCAGAAGGGACTGTCCTTGTGAACATCTTCCAAAGCAGTTGCTCTACTGTAACATCTCAAAGGTGAAGACACAGAACAGTAAGTTTAAAAAAAAAACCCACATCATTTTTCTATGTTTTAGGTCAAAGTCAGGCAGGTACCTGTTACACACAGGCAGGGTTTGAGCTGAGCAGACTCCAAAAAGGACAAAGACCTTTTATTTCAATTACTGCTCACATCTCCCTAATACAGAGAGCTAAGTATGGCAAACAAAAGTGTCACGCTCTGTCTTCGGTGCACCTTTCCTACGCCCAAGAGATATTAAGCACATCTTGTGACATGCTTTCTTAGCTAATTTGGCTACAGGTGATGGAAACTCTAGTCCTAAATTATTCTTAGGTAATTCTCACTGTTTGCTAAGTCCTGGTCTTATAGATCTGAGGATCCTGTGACCCCAACTGTAATTCAAAGAAATGGCATGGAGCATAAAATTTACTGCATATCAACACTTCAGGCCTCATATGCACACCCATTTTCAAGGCTAGTGGAAAATATTGAATAATCTGGTTCTATTCTGCCTCAGAGCAAAAGCACACTGAAATCATCTTTCTGTGCTTGGTTTCTGTTGGGGACCTTACTCGAAGCCTATATCAAATCTGGTATCCCTTAAAAGTAGCTTTGACTGTGCTTCTTCAGTCACTAGCATGTATGTCAAATTTCTTCTTCTTCGCTGCTCTTCTCTTTTCCACCTGTGAATAAGAATGGATCAAGATGTACGACCACCTTAGTTGTTTCAGTCTTCTACTTACTCTCAAACAAAAACAAAAAGCAAACCAAAAGCAGATACGGAGCGGAAAAGCACAGTGTAAACAGCGACATATCCAACACCTCTGCTTCATGTCCCCATCTCTTCTGCTCCTTCTCCCTTTCTTTCTTCCCACTCTTTATTTCTCCATACAAATTAAGGAACTTGCTGAATTTTAAAATGATTGATTTCTTCTTTCTGAAAATTGCCACTCTTGAGATAGCTGTTCAGTTTGTGCCATGGGGGGACGTGAATGAAGCCTGTGAGCACACTCTTGTCGCAGAGGGCTGGGGCAGCACGGGGATGGGTAAGTGCTCAGCCATCTGACATCAGGCAAGCACTGGTGTTTCAGCATCACTGTGGCTCCTCAGCACAGTATTTGCTCAGTCCCATCCCAGCCTGCTCAGCCTTCCCCTCATTTCCTCATTCTCTTAAAGAGCATCTAGACATGGCTAGTTACAACCATGGCCCCGCCAGATACAGCTTCGTGGCCAGGCAGCAACAGCACAGTGGTAGCCAGCTTGCCATGTGCTGGAGAGCTGGTCACTGTGGTGCAGGACAGATGATCTCCTGATGGTGCCTACGACAGAGGGGCAAGAACTGTCCCTGACGCAGAGACCTCTGTCCAGGCCTTTCCACACCTGTTAACCCCATGGGGCAGGGCTGTGAGCAGAGCACTAAGCCACAGCTCCTCACATGCCAACCTGTGTGAGTCTTACTGCTCATTTCAGCCGAGGAGGACTTCTGGAACTCCTGTCCCAATGAGATAGTATGAAAAACACAAGACACCTTGTGAGTGGGGTTGCCATCTGGTGTGTTCAATGCACGGGACATGGTGCTTCCCCAAGGGCTGTGCTGGAGGCACTTGGAGCCCACCCCATGTGCAAGGGAACATGACTTAGTTTCAACATCTTCCCCCACTTTTGAGTGAGGTCTCATTTGGAGCATGCTAAGGTTGTGCACCAGAAGCTGCAGCTTGCCAGCCGGGTACTGGGAACTTGCTTGTGTATCTACACTCCATATGAACACCTCTACACCTCCTGCTTGGACACCTTGTCCTCTCCTGTGCCATCCAGAGGTAACCTTTGAGCATAGTGCCATCTGGTGAGACTTGAGATACTCGTGCAGCCCAAACAAATAATGTCACATCTCACTCACAAACCCCTTGGGACAGTAAAATTTAGAACTGGGCCTAAATGCTAGCACACCTCTGAAACAGATTTTCAGCAAGAGAAGGAACGCTAGGCCTAGTGTTTCATAAAAAATGGATCGTTTGCACGAGTGAGTCTGCTTGCTCAGGTATCAGCCAGAGGCCAAATTTACTATAGCTCCAAGCTGAGTTGGCTTGTAACCCATCCACTGCAACTAGGTCTAAAATTGTATCTTTTGGCACCTGAAGCCCAGGATACAGAAAGCTCTTGAACAGGCCCAAAGGGAGCCCAAAACATTGGGTTTGTTATGCCATGCCAATACTGCATCAGATGCCTGGAGAGCTGCTATCACCTCCTCTTTGCGGAGGAAGATCTTGGGGTCCCCAGGGAATCCCCTTGGGCTCTTGCTCAAACAGAAACTGGCCTGGAAGGAAACGTCGCTGTTGAAGAAGGCGTTTTCTTTATGAAGGGCTTAGGCCCTGCTCTAGATGCCTTCTTCTCCAGCGATGAGACGATGCTCTGTGCATGGAAACCTGTGGCTGCGAGAGGCCATGGGGCTGGCTGCCACTGAAACACCTTTCTCACAAGCATCCCATGAGCCCAGGCTCCCACCTTGAACCTCTCAGCTGCAGCCTGGGACCAAGCCCTGTGGGTGGGTGATGGGGATCAGGAGCGGGTGGCGTGAGTCCCAGTTTATGGGACTTGGAGGGGCTGCATAAGGCAAGATTTCATCTCCCAAAGCAGAGATTTGAATGCATCACCTAAATATACATATATACAGATGCATAGAGGGGAGGCCCTCTCGTTGCTTCAAGGGCCCTAGCACCCCGTCCCCAACATGGCCCTACAGAAGAAAGAAACACAACCAACTCCTGCCTTTCCTACCTGGGCAGAGTGGAGGGCTGGCATTGGGATCCAGACTGCAGAAACCTAAATGAGGCTGTCAGCAATATGGGCGTCTATACACACTGTAGGCACCCACATCGCAGTGCAGACCTAGCCAATGCAAGAGCTGTTCAGACAAATATAGGCTTCTAGAGCTGTTTGAAGTGCCCTCGATTACCCAGGACATCTATCCAGGGCTGGCAGATATGAGATGGGACCTACAGGAGACCCACACCCTTCTGGTCTGGTGGCTGTGGGCCAGGCAGGATACCTAGAGCATCCCAGGTGCGACTAAATGCCTGCATTTAGGGAACTAAATCAAGCCATCACTCTCCCCAGACCCTAATGGAAGTTCATGGGTAGACAACTCCACCAGAGACTCCTAACTCCACATATCTCACGACTGCACTGAACTCCTTCCTAACTCATTTGCAGTCACTTAACCATTCTGCGGTATTTCTGCTTTGAAATCCCCTCAGCAACTTTTCTCATTATCGTTCACCGTAATAACTCTACACTAAATGTATGGTTCTGTTGCCCACGAGTTAAGGCTACAAATAGGGATTTTGGACCTTGCTTTTGGAAGATTAGTATTTTCAGTTCTGTTGAACAGATACCGTGTCAAGTATGGTTTGTATCCTCCAACTGAGGAGGATAAATGCAGACAGGTGGCAAAAGGCATATTTTATGAGTGAGAAAATGAAATAAAACAAATGAAAATGCACAATGTTTTCTTCTGTTGTCAGTGGAACAGTACGTTTTATTATGACTGTATGCAATGGGAACATTAGCTCTGATCTGCAGAAGTGCAAATTAAGCTGCTGATTTAGATTATCATATTTCATGCATAGTAACTTTACAGGCTTTGACTTTTTTTTTTTCATTGTATGTAAAACCTTTATGAGTTATTAGCCTTTTTTTGTCAACTATATTTTAGAAGTGAGAGGTTTATTCCTGCTATTACATTAAAGGAGGCATTCTGCTGCTAGGAGAGTTTAGCATTTTATTGAGTTGTGATAATTTTCCCTTATACTCCAGCACGAAGCACAATTAAGACAGAAATGTTCAGTAGTTTAATGATGCCCTTGTGTGAGGAGCTGATCTTTTTTTCCCCACTTCATTTTTCAGGGATTCCCAAAGGATTTTACAAACTCTACACATTTGTCAACCACACTCTGTAGTGGCATAAACAAAGAATACATGGACCTCAACAGGGGCTTTGGCTTTTATACTTTTAGTAATTCCACTTTCTCTTATTGCAAGTTTCCGGAGCACTGGAATTTCCTGGTTAATATTCTGGGCTTATGGGTAAATTTTGCTCACATTAATTTGGGCAACTCATTACTTTGGCGGGTAAGCAGGGGAACGGAGGTCTGGGGTCTTTAAATCAAGGGATTTATTATTTCAAGGAAAAATTTCTTTACACAGAACAATGCACAGGTTCACCTCCTGAATTACCGGTGGGACACAATCTCTGTTGAATGCCATTCAATAAAAATGAAAGAAAGCTTTTTTTTCCCTGTAGGAAACCAGCAAATATTCCTAAGGAAGTAATTCCATTAGTAATTTTCCAAACACAGGCATTTTATTTTAGCCTGGCTTCCTATGGAAACATGCTGTGTGCATTTGTAGCCTTGGGTCTTGCCGTCTGGTTGTTCCCTCTAATAATTTGTGAATCTATTTGCTGATTTCCATTGAATTTGATAGAGTAATTGAAGACTCAGAGATACAAGCAAATGAGGTGAGGACACCTAGCCCGTTACCCTGCCTTGGACAGTGGCTACCGACCCAGGGAACATCTCCTGCTACTTTCCCAGGATTATACCTCAGCATCCAGGGCTGGAGGCTCGCAGACGTCCTCAGCCACAGCTGGTACCTTCGTATCTCATCATCTCCTTTCCTACGGAAACAAGGCAAATCTCGTCCTGCTCTGCTTGTGTGTTGCATATTTAAAGTAGAAAAAAGAGACCCTCTAAGTAACCTGACTGAGGGAAAGCTGCAGCACAAGCAGTTATCCCTTACTAGACTTCAATAAAGTTACTCTCCCCATAGGTTATCCAGCACATTTTGTCCTTTACCTCTCTGTTTCTTAGGCCTAGATTACATTATCATAAATCGTCCTAAGTAAGGAGAAGTGCGAAGCAGACAGTCTGCTATTTTCTCATTTTCTGCCTTGCCTCTTGGGCATTGGCCAAGTAAACTGCTGCAGCGACCGGGACATAAACCTCACTTCCCCAAGACAGTCTTGTAAGAAGAAGCCGAGGAACTGAAACATCCACAGCGGCAGGCTTCACGTGGCTCTGTAATTTATTGTGACAGCCACACAAAAACATCTCCTTGGTGATGCAGGTGAGAAGAAAGCACCTGGTCTGCTCTTGTGTGTGTCGGCAGGCTAAAGCGTCTCCCGTCTGCCCTGCACTGAGCTCTGCAGCTTCCAGACCATCCAGGAGATGGAGATGGTCACCTCCTGGCTCTTATGGCCCAGGGGACTTTTGACTGGGCATGCAGTGACTCGCTGCATGGACAGCACTTCTAGTCTCAGTATCTTCCTAAGGATGCCTAAAATTTTCCTTTAGAATCACCAGAATCAAGCAGTTTAATGGTACCCCAAAGTGTCACTGTCAAAACTGGCTGCACTTGCCACAGGGGCTCTCGGTCCCCATTATTTTTTGCCATGATCTTCTTGTGATGATTGAATGTTATAATTTCTGGGATCCCTACAGGCGGTCATTAAAATGCTGGCAAGTCGATATTGATGATTGGTTTCCCCTGCGTAAGCAGAGTATTTCTCAGCAGATAAGTATACTTTTTTTGCCTTAAACAATGGAAGAAATGAAATGTACACTGAATTTCTTTCCCATGGGCTGTTTATATTTCAATATACAAGGATAATTTATACAAGAAAATGTAACATTCCTGATTACATGCAGCATTTAAGAAAACAGTCAGACTTCCAATTTGAAAAGAACAAAATAACATAGGAGGTGGGGGACTATTTTTATGTTGATTTTGAATTCTGAGTCATCAAGTTAGGAGAAAGCCCTGTGGCAAAAGTACTCACCCTATATGGAGGGTGAAAATAAACTGAAAATAAACACAAACTGAAAATGAAAGACAACATCTCTACAGGGCCCTTTCCCTCTCCACACTCGTCATTAAGTAGCCAGAAAAATCCACGTCGAGGTGCAACTTCTTCCAAAAAGGCACCTGGTGAAGGAATCCCAAATGCGCGTTATGGAGGGGATGTAAAAGTCCCTCCTGGTCTGAGAGGAGGCCCATGTTTTAGGCAACTGTGCTCTGGCTTGTGCTTTTGATGGCAGCGTCACAGCATCCCTTTGCTCAGCTCAGCCCAGTGACTCCAGCAGCGCAAGGAGATCAGCACACAAGCTAGAAATCTGTAGGGTAGAACGTGTGACCACTGTGGCATGACCTCAGCAGTCACAGGCAACCCAAAACTTGCCTCAGAGCTTTGCAGAGGGCGAGAAAAAGCACCCCAAAGAAGGCAGTGACATTGGAAATAACTGAAATCCTTGTTGATATCGATGCCAGGCACTGGCCTGGGAACAACCGTGGGAAAAGCAGCTTTCTCCACTGGAAGAAGGAGCTTTATTAGATTGTAGCAAAGAAGACCTAGGACCACATAAAGCCAAGCTGTCAGGTTTGGCCACTCGGCTGGCGTGTCTCAGTCTCTTCCTGCTGTGTCTCTTCCAGTACCAGTGGATAGCATCAGAGTCTTCCAGAAGTGTCTCCCCGTTCTCTTCATTGACTAGACAGAGGAGCCAGGTTCTCTAAGTGCTCAAATAAACCCCTGCTTAGGTGCAAAGAATAAAAGCCTTAGTCTCACCCTTTGCTTTGCTGCAGAACTTCTTCAACCAAAACTTTCCAGGCTTCCAGCCTTGGACCTGAAGACACACTAGCAAAATTCCTCTTTTTCTCTCTGAAACTGTTTTGCTTTATAGCTGCAGAATCAGCTCTAGTTGGGATTTTACCCCGTCCTGTGTTTGCTGCCACCCCACGTTCTGTGTCTAACTCCTTCCCTAGGAGCTGCTGCTACCTCTTCACATGGAGCTGACGGCTCATGGAAGTGCCAAGCCGTTGGTGTGGGAGGCTGGACCTCTTTTTTGATCCACTGCTTTCAGTGCTGATATTTCTCACCATTTTATCAAAAAGATCTAATAATATTTGGTGGTCTTCCCACAGTGTCATGCCCTGCAGCGGGTCTCCTTGAGCCACACAGTCCCCTCTGAGGCCCCATGTTGCGTGTGAAAGATGTGACCTAAAGAGCCAAAGCAGAAGAGCAAAGGCTTTGATCGCACGACGTTTCATATGTTAAAACCTTAGTTTAGACTGAGCAGGCGCAGTACAACCTTCCCTGCTGCCTGGTGTTACCTGTGCTCAGAATAGGAGCATCCAGGGGATGAAGCAGCGGGGAAGAGCTCAGTATTTCACCTCTGCCACTCCGCTAGGATATGGAAAACAGGCGGTCACGTAAGCATGCGGTCAGTGCTTTTTCCAGCGCACGTGGCCATGCAGGAGGGAAAAGCATGGAGAGTATAAAAACCGGCACGTGCTTGTGTTTGTGCACGCGCACGTATATTTTGCTGACCCAGCAGCATGCAAAGTTAGCCATCAAACACCATCCTTTTCCTTACCTTGGCTGACCCCAGTGTGGATGCCCTTTTCTTAATGCAAGACCTTTAGCACTGGGAATGATATTGGCAATGAACTGTGCAAACCTGACAGCTGAAGGCAGAATTGTTCCTCCTGAGCCGGAGCAGGCACTTTGACAGCTCCCCGCCAGTGACTAATGCAGCAGGTAACCTTTTCTTTCTTTGCGGGGCCTTTCTGAGAGGATTCAAAACACATGTCAATCTTTATTAAAGCTGTCACTCCTCCCGCAGAGGTGCTCTCCCTCAAATCACTTTCTCTTGTACAGAAACAAGGGCTTTCCAGAAAATGATGCCACACCTATAATTAGACCTGAGATACCAAATTGGCAGCTGCCGATGGAAAGGTGACCTAGCAAGTAACCACCTAACAAACAGACCTTTGCCAGGGTGGCACAAGACATATAAACTAGCCAACGGTTAAGGTTATATACGTGGCAGTTTGCAAAGAGCTCTATCAACTGCATCGATAGGAAGGGGGGGAAATTACACAAAGAAATTAACTAAGTACTTACCATTCACTACTGATTTCTGAATAAAATTTTTTTTTATCACTTTCTCTTGTACAGAAACAAGGGCTTTCCAGAAAATGATGCCACACCTATAATTAGACCTGAGATACCAAATTGGCAGCTGCCGATGGAAAGGTGACCTAGCAAGTAACCACCTAACAAACAGACCTTTGCCAGGGTGGCACAAGACATATAAACTAGCCAACGGTTAAGGTTATATACGTGGCAGTTTGCAAAGAGCTCTATCAACTGCATCGATAGGAAGGGGGGGAAATTACACAAAGAAATTAACTAAGTACTTACCATTCACTACTGATTTCTGAATAAATGATTTTTTTTTTCTAAAATAAAGACTTTGTGAGGGAAATGTCTTTTTTTTCCTCCAGTACAGTCACAGATGTGTGGGGTCCTTTGCTTCCCCCTGCTGACACCCTGAAACGGCGCAGGGTGGGCTGTGGCTCCAGCCAGCCGTGGGAGTGGGGAAACTAATGAGGATGGGCTCTGCCGGCAAGCACTCCCGCATCCCACAGCTCCCACGGTGCTGCTGCCGAGAGGTGTGCAAGTGGGTGGCCAGAAGGAATAACAGCAACTGAGCCCCCCCCTGCGCCTCACCGCCCACGGGCAGCATCCCGGGGAGCCGAGCGCGGCTCTGGGGTCCCACTGGAGAGGACTCTCCCAGCCAGCTTTCACTGAAGGCTGGATTTTGCGGTTCCTCTGCCTGGTCTCCCATGCGCAAGTGAACGGATTTGGCACCCACAGCACTCTCAGGTAAGAGGGATTTGCTGGGAAGCAGACGATGTGCCGGGATAAAAGCCAGTGTGGGGCTTTGTGGTTTGTCAGGAAGAAATCGGCTCCAGAAGAGGACTTTGCTCTGAATATTTTAGGGAAAAAAAAAAAGAAACCATCCCCTCTAGCAGTCTTTAGAGAAGGGACCTTGCTCTGGAGGGGCTTGCTGGCCCACGTGCATCTACCATGTCCCAGCAGGACCCCTTGTTGAGTGGGAATTAGGGTCTTAAGAAGCTCCAGTGACTCTGCCTGTTGTGTTCATGAGTGCAGTGTGGGGCACCTGAAGTCGGGAGAGAGCAGAGCTCAGTTTGAGAACACCGAACACCGTAGAACAAGCGTGGAGGTGACTCTTGTTTGGGCTGACGTATGGTGGGGCCAGCATGAAGCTGCCTTTAGGCTTTGCTGTGGGTCAGGGATGTGCGAGTCAGTCAGTGCTCGTCTTCTTTTGACCCGTGTAAGCTAAACATTCAGGGTAAGAATAATGACCAGAAAAATAGTTCGAAGATAAAATTGGCTGAAATAACAAAGGGACTGGGATGGGAGGTCCGTGCAACAGAGACTTGTCACCACTGCTTGTCAGGGACAAGGAACTGAGTTACAACAGAAGGGAGCAATGTGGGACACAGTGTGAGTGCCAGGAGGGCAGCAGCCAGCGTTCGGGGGCAAACCTGGCCACCGGCCACCAGCAGAGCGGGCACTGAATGGGGAAGTGCTGGACAGGCTGTGGAAGGCACAGGGATGCTGTGGCTCTGCTGTGGCTGGGTTGCAACCTGTCACCCCAAAAAAAAGGCTGTGTGGAGAAGTCCCAGCCACCTGCAAGCGGCTCAGAAACTCATCCCCACCTTGCTGGCCCTTGGGAACACAAAAGCAGGTCCCTTCACCTCGAGGAAATGACCCCAGGGAAGGGGAAGAGGTCCAGAAGCTGACTTTGGCCTTTAACTTTTTTTTCTAGTTGTGGCTGAGTTTTCCGGTTTGCATGTGACTTTCCCAACTCACCAGCAAACCGGGAGTGGGCACTGTGCAGCAGGACATCTGCCCTGCCTTTGCATGCCACCAGTTTTCACGCTGCACCACTTGCAGTTTCCTGAGAGTTTCAGTGATCATTCAAAAACGGGAACAAAACTACTCCCCAGCTGCCTGGCTGCCGAATTGCACTTTAGTACCCTCATGCATTGGTACACAGGAAAATATTCGTCCTTAAAACCCACAGCAGCTCTGCAGAATCACCAAAGGGCTAGGGGAAAGGGGCAACACCTATTTATCCAGCAAACACAATGACTTCTCTGAGGGATTTGTCAGTCCTGTAGGAGTCAAAGCCAATGTCTGAGGAAGGAATGAAACCATCATCTGGTGGTTATGTGTGTTGTGTCCTTGTGTGAACACGTTTTGTGTGCAGCCATCATGAATTTGCTTTCTTTAGCTCACCTGCTAAAACTGCAGGCACAGAGCTCTGATTCACAGTCATTTCTGGGCTCCATCACTAGATGGTGACATGCTCCCAGACACCAAGTCTTCCTTCAGTTAGTCTGCTTTTTTTTCCTTCAGTGTAAAATAACAGTAAATTTAGACAAAACATATGTTTTACCCTCTGCTTACAGAAATACAGCATTCCCAGCCACATACAATTCTGCTCAAGATAATTTGGTATTCAACCAATTTTTAATATGGCATTGGTTTTGTTAATGTGGTTTCTGTAAGAATTACTGCTATAGAAGTAATTCTAGTCATGAACATTTACATAAAGACTAATATTACTGATCTCTGCATAATTTAGAACATACTTGTCAGCAGCCAACAGCATACTCAAAATGAATGCCTGTTTGTGCACTTTCTAGGAACAAATCTGCACCAGAAGTTTTAAAGTTTAAAATTAATGTGTCATTTTGTTGTGGAAACTACCAGTTTCCCTTCCTCCTTCCTGTTTTCCCTGAGCATGCAACAGTGCTCATTTCCTTCCTTAAAATATTTGTCAATAGTTCAACCCAAAGGCACAGTATTTGCTCTTCTGAAGAAGGTTTGGTGGCCAGGACGAGGAGTATGCACTCCCCAGAGGTCAGGCACTCATATGTAACCTCCATTCCAGTCCATCGTTCAGTATTGATGGAGATGTCCACTGGGATTTGCAAGGCTTATTACAGCAGTAACACCCATCAAATGAGGCTTGTGGCATAGTATGAAGATGAGGGCTGGAGAAGGAGAGCTAAAATTCATAAGACACCTGATGTGATGATGCACACTAGAAACCTGGGTGCGTACGTTGGTGGCTGGCTGCTACACACAGGTGTCTCAGCATGGGTTACTGACCTGGTGGGATGTCCAGGAAAGCCTCAGTCCCTGCTACTTGCTTGGCTGCTGTCCTGGTTTCAGCTGGGATAGAATTAATTTTCTTCATAGTAGCTAGTATGGGGCTATGTTTTGGATTTGTGCTGAAAACAGTGTTGATAACACAGGGATGTTTTCGTTACTGCTGAGCAGTGCTTACACAGAGTCAAGGCCTTTTCTGCTTCTCACACCACCCCACCAGCGAGCAGGCTGGGGGTGCCCAAGAAGTTGGGAGGGGACACGGCTGGAACAGCTGACCCCAACTGACCAAAGGGATATTCCATACCATGTGACATTATGCTCAGCATATAAACTAGGGGAAAGTCTGGCCGGGGGTCCACTGCTCGGGAACTGGCTAGGCATCGGTCAGTGGGTGGTGAGCAATTGCATTGTGCATCACTTGTTTTGTATATTCTTTTATCATTATTATTGTTTTCCCTTTCTTTTCTGTCCTATTAAATTGTCTTTATCTCAACCATTGAGTTTTACCTTTTTTTTCGATTCTCTCCCCCATCCCACTGGGGGGGAGCGAGTGAACGGCTGTGTGGTGTTTAGCTGCCTGCCAGGTTAAACCACAGCTGCTCACCAACAGGTAACGCCAGACCTGCCTCTATTACTGCTGTCACTGCCAGGAAATAGAAACTGCAATGCCAACGTGCAAGGAGCAAAACCCATGCCATTCCCCACAGCAGCAGAGGGTCCTGTGCTGATGCAGCTCATGGGTCTCTGGGCTTACAGGAGAAAGCAGGCTCCCAGGAGATGGCCAGCTCTGCTCAGCCATGTCTGGTAGGGCTTGGACATGCTATGGAGGGGGTATGGCCACATATCGGCTCAGTGGTATCTTCAACACGTGTCTGGGGCCCTGTGGTCCCTGGTAGAGTCTGGGCCAGGTTGGGATCTGCATTGCATGATGAGAAATCCCACTGAGGTGGGTTTCATGTCAGCTTAGAACAGAATGAGCTAAGCTTAAATTATTGCTCTTTAATCATTACAAAATTTAAAGAAGCTAATTTGAGGCATGTGCAGAAATGCAGCTCCCCCCCATACCGGCCTCCACCACACACACCTTCATCTATCACACAGTTGGTATTGGTGGTAGACCTGTGGTGACCCTGGTCAGAGGCTGAAGCTTGGAGCATGTGTGTCTCTGTGTGTGTATGTGAGCTTTACACGCTCCCATTGATGCTTGATGCTACTTAACTGTCTGGTGCTGTCTGACGCCCAGGCCTTGGATGCCTAGCTGCTTGCTCATCTCTCACCCCACCTCGTAAAAATTCTTCTATACAAAGAGCTAACTTTTTAATCCAGCTGCTTTTTTATCAAAGGCATCTTGTTCTGGGTTCCCTGTGGTTTGCAGTTTTTATTCTATATTCCTCTTCAGAATCTTTCTCAATCTTAAAAACTATTTTCATCCTCTCTCCTCCCCTTTTCTTTATTTAATTCACTTTTGCTCCCTAAATAATTTTTGCAGAGGTTTGTGTAGTGAACCCTACCAGTTTCACTGGGTTTTCTCATAACAGTTAAATACACTTTGTCCTGCTCCAACCTCAATCAAAACCAAGATAGATCCTTTTATAGTTTTCAGGGACACAGCATTAATACTTCTCCCCCAGCCTTCCCGTGACCCCGAAGCTTTAACATCACCAGCAGGCAAGCCCAAAGCTGCTGGAAGGCATACCTGACTCTGGATATGCCACACTGATGGCTGCTGTCTGGATTTGTGGATGCTTTGGGGGTTTTGGGGGGTAGTGAAAGCCTGCTGAAGTGTGTGAGTGACTCTGAGCCAAGATATTTAGTTAGTTAAAAGCACTTGTCCTAACCATATTCATTGCTGTATCCCTACAGACACTTCAAAAGGCGCTTCACAATGACTGCTGGCCTGGAGAAAGCCTGCCACCGGTGCATATCTAAAATTGCCAGCAATGGTAAGGCAGTTCTGGTAGTAATCACCTTCTGTACTTAAGCAGCCCCATAGCTAAGCCAGGTATATAAAGAATTCTTTCCTAGACGATTTTGGAAGCTCATGGAACACACAATAGTAACTGTATCCTGGCAGCACCTGCCTGCTGCAGTATTTGGATTATAGCAGACTAGTATAAAATTTCAAACAAGTACAAACACCACCAAGTACCTAAATATGGGCTGCAGCAGACAACCTAAGCAATATAATGTGTTTGTCTCCTGTTGCAAGTGGTACCTTACATGTAGTCCAGCAGAAATACTGCAGGGAAAACCACCTGGTAAAGAGCAGCGCAGCCAGCCTGGGAACCAACTCCCCCAGGAGCAATTCCTGCAAAGCAAAACTGCTGCCAGCCTGTATGCTGACACGGGGATATGAGGTCGGGGACAGAGTATGGTCAGGAATAGCCGCCCTTTCACCCAGAGCCATTTGGAGCAGAGTCTTCTTCCCTCCACTTGCCCGGCCCCTGGCACAACGGCCACCGCAGGCGCCTGTAGCCCTCATAAGCGGCCACGTGTTGTGGGTAGGAAGCATCAGTTATCTCAACAGAGGTCTTTTGCACAACAGCCTGGGCTCACTCAGGCTTTAAAGCAACTGGTTTGTCCCACCCAGGGTGGAGGACGCAGAGCCGACAGCTCCTGGGCTGGGTGAACAGGCTGGTTCCTGCTCTCGGAGGAGCAACGCTGCAGAAAGCTGAGCTGGGCTGGGAGCGTGCAAGGCACGGAGAGGCACAGGAGAAATATGCTTCAGGGGCGGGTTTTTGTGAGACCAGGGAAGCAGTGTCATTGGCAGGAGGTTAAAATCCAAGAGTTTTAAAGCAGCTTACTCACGCTGACTGATCTCCTTTTCACTCTGAGTTGCAAGTGCCTTTTGCTTCCACTTTTAGGCAGTAGCAATTTCTAATTCCACTCAAATGAGAAGGAAACCTCTTGACCACTCACTATAATTGATACTTCACCCACACTACTTGCTGCATTTGCCAGTCTAGGACTGCTACCTTGGGGTCTTTCATATTTGTGCTTTTGGCTTCACTTGAAAGGCTCTCAAAGTTCAGAATTAACTTTTATTAATGATTAAGCCCCTTAAATCCTTGCTGCCTTACAACCCTTCAGACACAACCAAGCCAGGGGGACAGACAGCGCTGGCCTGGGTTCAAAGTGCCCACACCCACAGGAACCCGGCACAAGCAGGGACGGAGAGGACATTTTCTGGCCTGCTTCTTCATGCTCATCATTGCCCCAGAGGAAAGGAGGGCTGGGGAGCGACGAACAGTGAGGGGCACGGAGCATGTGGTGCTTTCATTACGCCCCAACAAGCCCCCGGCAGCGGGACCAGGCTGGTGTGGGCTCCCTCGCACCCCGCAGAAAGCACGTGCAGGGGGATCTGGGCCCGTTGGTGAATATCACAATAAAAAAAGGCAAAAGCAGTATTTTCTCTGATTTTTGTTCCTACCAGTTACAAGCAAAATGTCACTGTTCCCTGTTGGTATTAAATTGCCACTGGGACTTTAATGACAACAGAGAAAATAAATGATCTTTCTGAAATTTTTTTGAAAGAACGGGATTAGTTCTGATCTCATCTATACTCTCTTACACCGGGAGCATCCTCTCGGGTACCCACAGTTACCCATGAATAAGGCAACTCAGAAATACCGTTTCAGGAAACCCATTATCTTTAGGTTTTCATTTAAGTTCAAAATCAGCTCAGCTTTAGCTATGGATCAGCTAGTGCATCCAAAATTGATTTTCTGCTCATTAAAATGCAAACCCTCCTGAAGTGCGGTGACACTTAATTTCACTTTTTCTCATTGTCCTGTGTATATTTTTCAAAGAGCGTTTCAGCACAGCCCCACATTTGTACCTATGGTCTCCTGATATTTAAATGACTCCAAAGAGTCAACCTACCTGTACAGCATAATTTAAATTCTTTTCATTCTTGGTACAGCAATTTAAGTTCAGAACATTAGGACAGTCTTTAATTAACTGACCAAAAAAAAAAGAAGGCTAATCCATTACCTTGGGTCTATTGCAAAGCAAACTGGTTGCTCTTTATGTAATGCCTAAATCTTGTTTAAGAAGTACGTCTGGAAATTAATCACAAGGGGCCAAATCTAGAACCTAAACCATGGCATAATTGTAGTTCAGTAGCTAGAGGCACGGCATAACATTCAGACAAGCCACTCTGCAATATTGCCTAACCCCCAATCTACATCTACATCATCTACATCTTGAAGGTACCCAGATTACTGGCACCTCTTTGTTCTACACCATTTCTGATGACAGCAGCATTGCTGGTGTCAGCGCTGGAACCTGGAACTTAAATTTTAGGCGGTCTGATGCTGGCATCGCTTATCTGAGTACCAAAGCGCTATTTCACTGTAACACAACCTTGTCTAAGCAAACAGTGATGGCATGCAGCAAACAGCTGGTGGCCCTGAGCTTGGATTTGGTCTGCAAGTCAGTTTTATCACACTTCCCCTGCCTCCGGTGGTAGCTTTGCACTGGGACTGGAAACCTACATGGGAATGGCTGTTCCTTACACTGAATCCTCCAGCTGTTGAGTATCTAGTTTGGTCAAGGGATTAAATCACCCCAGGGGTGGGATTCCTGCCATTTGTCCCAAGAGACTGTTCCACCAGTGTATCTCCTTGCTATGGCACTTAGCCTCATGGACAGAGCAATCTTTGTTTCTGCTCGAGTTCACCTCATGTCTCTACCTTCATAGCTCTTTGGATCACTCACAGGTCCTTTTCTGAGTGCTCAAACCTTGTTGTTATTTTCTCTCATTTAGCCATTGGCTAGCCAAGCTGAACAGATGTAATTCTTTTCCTTCAAAGTTAGTTCATTCAAGTCTTTTCTGCATATCTCATCTGATGTAGTGACATTTTCCTGTCACTCAAAAGCCCAGAAAGACATGCAGTATCCACAGCTACCAAAGCCATGGGCAGACTCATCCCCAGTCTGTAAAACGTATGACCTTTCTGGGGCTTGTTCCCTGAAGAAATTCATTGAGACTTGCTCTGCCACCGCAGCACCCCCACACACTGCATCCTTTCTTTTCTCCAAGTCTCTATCAGTATGGGATGCCTGCGGATACTGTGAAGGAATAAAACATGGATGAAAATATCCGCTACCCATCTGCACCTCTGCCTGTTACACTGCCAGTGTCCATGCTGCTGTCCAGCACACGGTGACACTGCTTGTTAAGCTAGTGCACTACCATCTGCATCTGCCTCAGGGCATGATCAGTCTTGGAGCTGGCCAACCGACCCAAATTTGCTCACATCCAGACTGCTGAGAGTCAGCCCCCTTCAGAGCAGTGCTCCCATGGGATGTCTGAAGGGATTACTGTGAGTTTACACCCAGACTTTTGCTCCTCAACCTGTTTGTGCAGATAAATCCAGGGGTAGCTGCAGAATTTGCTTGGAAGCTGGTAGCATCTCATTAGAAAAAAACCCAACTTTTCCTTTTTTTATCAGGACATAGATTCATGGCAAAAACCTGACAGGCTACAGAACAAACAGCATTTGGGAGTGATGGCTAATGTACACAACAACTCATTTATTACTGTATTTATTATAAAGAGCTTGTCACACACTCTACTAAGTAGGTTGCACTACAGCCGTATTAGCATACTACCTGAGAAGAGTGGGTAGGTTGAGATTTATACTCATAAATCACTTCTGAAAATCCCATGAGGACTCTTCTTACCTGAAAAGAAAGAAACTTTTCTCTGTCTTCAAAATAAACAGGGACAGCCTGAGCTGATTTGAAACTTCCAAGTGCTTGGAAAAATCATGGCAGCAATATAAAGTCTGAGGAGCCCACAGGTCATGTCCAATACTGCCTCCAGATCTGTCCCACATGCCAGAGGACAACTCATCTGCTGCATGCCCTGAGGCCAGGCACGTAACAGGGGATGGAGAACAAGGGGGTAGCAGAGGGAGGGGAGGAGAGCTGCAGTGCAGGGGCATTGCTACAGAAGATGTAGCAACTCAGGTGTCAGACAGAAAGAAAGAGAAACCATGATGTACAGTCATAATGCTAACGGTGATTTCAAGTTTGTTTACTTCTGTGCCATGGAAGAGTGTGGGGAGACCCTGGCAGGAGTAACTCAGCTAAATGGCAGATTTATATCAGCCAACTGTCCTGCTGGGCAGGAGACACAAAATCTGCACCCACCGATCTGACTTTTGTGCCCACAGATTTCAAGGAATGTGCAAGATATACAGCCACTTGCTCTCCTCTTCCTCTGTTGTGATCCCAGACACGAGCTCTGCCCTTCACCCATTTCCCAGCACATTAGGATTTGCTTGCTAATGCCTCCCAAAGCAGGACTTCACCGGTGCCCCACCACGCGCTGCCCTGGCAGTACAGAGGAGGGGGCTCTCCTGCCTGATACCCTGACACCAGCTTCATGGAGCAGATGTCCTTCTGAGCCATGCCTGGAAACACTTCCCTCTCCCCGCTGTGTTTTTAGAGACTACCAGCCCTTTTCTTGCTACTTTTTCTAGGAATGGGTCCAGGGACTTCTCTGACCAGCCCGTGAGGTGATATCACTGGCTTAAAAATATCACAAGCCCCATGTGTGAAACTGCACAGATAGCAGCGTCCTCTCTGCAGAGCTGTGCTACCATGCGGCAAATACCATTTTCTTGAGCAATTTCTCTTCGGACCAGAACGGGGCAGCACAACCCAGACAAATCCAGGCAGAGAGTGTGTCCCGACTGAACAGCATTTCTGTGAAAACCCCACACGTTTTGGGGAAAATGGTCTTTAGTGCTGCTAGCAGCATCGAGAGCGGCTGCGGAGCCCTGCCAGTTGTGTAGTCAATTGTTGAGAGTCTCACTTTGTTAAACACGGATCTGGAAGCCTTCCCAGACTATGCATCTGCCCCTCCAATTCGAGACCTAAGAGGCTGTAGCTGAATGGGGAGATAATGAGTAAATACATTCCCAGTGACTGCTTTGGGAGGGGAATTAATGAACCATTATCTTTTTCTCTTGAGCTGCGAGTGGTCCCTACCTCCCATTTCTCTCCTCCAAAATCAAGCTATCGGGTAGATGCTAGACACAAGCAAACACGGGCACCTGTGTGCCAGATGCGCAGCCCCACATACACATGGGTCCCCCTCAGCCTTTTACAGAGCTTACTGCAGCGTCCCTCCCCGGGGGTCAGACAGACCATGTGCCGCACGATTAAGAAATGACATGATGCCTCCTCCTACCAGGCTCCTGAGTACTTGCCCGTGCAGCAAGGGCAGAAACAAGAGGTGGCTATGAAACCACAGGCAGAGGGGTGACACTGCTCTGAGAGCTGTGCCGTGATGACAGCACTTCTGGCAACACCAGGCAGTCGATGCAGCTCCTGCACACCTGAACTACGTTCATTTGGATACCAGATAAATGAGTTGCCTAGGCTGTGGGCACTATTTGCAGGTGATGTTCACAGGTGTGTTGGAAGCCCAACTCGGCTACAATAACATCTTTTCCGAATATGAAAGTAATAGTTTAGATAATGTAACAGCAAGAGGACCTAGCATGAAATGTGACATGTGGTGAAAAAGGAGGCTCTAGGCTGAGTTGTTCTAATGAGAGGCTGTCAGCGTTTGAAAGAGCTTAGTCAAGTGTAGGACACTATTCAAGCAGAGGAAGAATTTCTGTACCGTGCAGCGTTCGAGAGGAGAGCCTGAGCAAAAATGTGTGTGTATGAGAGAGAGACTGGCCAACAGGGAGAGGAGGAGGGGGTGGCACAAAGGAACTGAAGTGCTTTCTTCAGCTCAAAATATCTTCAGTCTCTACCAATTCATAGAGATAATAAACATGCTACTTCCGAGAAAGAAAGATGTCTCTCAAGCGCTGAAGTGTAAGATCCTCGTTCTCTGCTGAGAAAACCTGAGCAGCGTGTGGGAGATGGTGTGTTCCCATGAAAAGTGTCTGTGAGTCAGAAAGCCTGGTGGATCTGCCCTGAATTTTGATGCCGCTCCTATGTTCTCTGTCTCAGTTTCTCCTTCTGTAAAATGGCAGCAACGGTGCTTCCCTTTTTCTCTAAGGCACCCTTGAGGGTGATGTTTTGGCAGTGCTGCAGAGTTTCCCAGAGTAGCACTGTACGTAGGGTGCTGGCAGTGTCCCCGCTCCTGCACAGCGAGGAGAACACGATTTGCCTTGCAGAGGTTGCAGTTCTCTGGCATGGGGAACCATGTGACACGGTTTGCTTGGGGAAGGGCTGGTCCCAAACCAACCCCGAATGCTTGCTCCAAGATTTTTTTCATAAGCCTCCAAGGAGACATCCTACTCCTTTTCTTATTCATGCCCTTCTCAGCCCCTCTGCAAACTATGCCCACCTCCGCTTACCGCCCTTTTGCCTCCTTAGGCATCTACTTGCAGATTGAGCCATTTGCGGAAGCGCTCTGCAGGGACGCTCGCACAGAATGTCCTCATTATGTTTTACTCTCATTTTGCAGGGCAGCGTTTCACTTTAATATTGCCAAGTGTTCATGATTAGGCACAGAGGTGACAGCTCTTGTAAGACAGGCTGCTCACACTGCTCTTGACGCTATTGTTTCTCACTTTCTGCAAAAGTAAGCATTCATCCTCTGCAGCATCAAGCTGTGCTGGGAAAATACCAGGGCTCAGATACACCAGCAGCTCTCTGGGGACTAAGCAAGCACCTCAGATCCACTCATCTGCGGGAACAGTCTATGTGCACACCTAAGAGCACCTTCCATGCAGCTTAAGCTGATCTATCCCAATGACAACTCCCACTCCTTGCAGCAGGGCTGCTGCCTTTGTCTTCATGAGCTGAGCTGGGTCAGGGAGTTACACCAGCCAGAAACTATTCACATCTGCAATGAAGACAGTTTATTTAGCTATCAGTGAAAACTGAGTGGAATGGCATTAAAGCTGCTGTTTGCTTAGCAAACTGATACGGCTCATCAGTTGCCAGGGATTAGCTGATGCAAAGTTTGTTACTGTGCAGTCACCTGGCGATGCCTCTGAAGCTGATGCAGGCTATGGCAGCAGTGGCTGAGTCCCTGCCCTTGCAGTAAGACAGCTACAAGTAGTAGCAAGAAAAGCAGCCATCTCTCATTGCTTTACTACTGATACAAGGACTAGCAATGTATCAGTTAAAAAAATGGAAGCTTGAGCTCTGAGAGAGTGCTAAACCACTCACTGGTCTCATCACCTCATACGCTGCACCACAAACATGCTATTCCCACCCCATCGAGTGCATTGCATTTCTTTCTACACAACTTTATGGATAAAGAGCATCTGTAAAACATTGGATGGAACTGCAGGTCTCTAAACTTCAACCAGCCCCAATAACGCTGTCTTTCTTTTCTCATTCACAGCATACTTTATATTTGGGCTCCTCGCTTTCCTTGCCTTACCACTGTCCATGACTTTTACAGGTAAGCTGGCTACTAAAGCAATTTAAAAATACGAACTTCCTGGCACTGTGCGGCAGGTTAACGCATCTTGTGGGAGAAAGGAGTTGGAAACCTTAAAGTTTCCAACTGTTAAACCCACGTGTTGGTATTTTAGCTTCAGACAGAATCCCAGCCCACACTGCATGGTGGGGAGGAAGCAGTGCTTGAATTCTGACCTTATTTGTCTTAAATACCCCTCCAGTGTGTCTCACCTCAATGCAGGGCAGGAGTCAGGGTACTTGGAGACCTTACGGATACAATTTTCATAGAATCATAGGATCATAGAATCATTCAGTCAGAATCATAGAATCATTCAGTCATAACAGTCAGACCAGTTATCCTCAGGGTACTTGGCCCCCCGAGCTGGAAGACAAGGACGGCGAGCAGGATTAACCCCCCATAATCCAAGAGGAAGCAGTCAACGACCTGCTACGCCACCTGGATGCTCACAAGTCTATGGGGCCGGATGGGATCCACCCGAGAGTGCTGAGGGAGCTGGCGGAGGAGCTCGCCAAGACACTCTCCATCATTTATCAGCAGTCCTGGTTAACGGGGGAGGTCCCGGACGACTGGAGGCTTGCCAATGTGACGCCCATCTACAAGAAGGGCCGGAAGGAGGATCCGGGGAACTACAGGCCTGTCAGCCTGACCTCGGTGCC
>NW_008794446.1:515114-537333 GCF_000699145.1 Aptenodytes forsteri | reverse complement strand
AATCATAGAATCATAGAATCATAGAATCATTGAGGTTGGATGATTTTACTTTGGTTGGATGATTACCTCCTTTCAGGTAGTTGTAGAGAGCGATGAGGTCTCCCCTCAGCCTCCTTTTCTCCAGGCTAAACAACCCCAGTTCCCTCAGCCGCTCCTCATAAGACTTGTTCTCCAGACCCCAATGTGTTTTTGTACCTCACATGTTACCTCACAATTTCGTACCTCACATGGTTTGGGTTTCTTTAAATTTAACCATAACTCTGGATTTTCCGGTTGTGCATTGCTTATTTTGGGTGCACTTCCCATTATTTTTTTTTACCATGAAGCTGCTGGCATGTTCTGAGCCTCAGAATGATTTTAACTCACTTTTTTACTGGTGTATTTACTTCAGCTCAATTGCTGCTTAGGCTACCAGCACCTGGCAAAGGGCTGTGGGTGTTTCGGCTCTGTCTGTGGGAGGAAGCTCAGAATCCGACACATGAGAAGATTTCATTAATCAGGATCCCTCTGTATTAACCGCACTGCAAAAATCTTAGAAGCGTAGGGCTGGAAGGGAAGTAGAGATCATCTAGGCTGCTATTTCTCCACCTTTTTGAAAGCAAGACCTGGTTTTTGGCTGATCTGTCTCTGTATAACCCCCCAAAGGCTGGATTTGCGAGTAGCATTTCAGATCAAATATTTAAGAAAGAAAAGGAAAATCCTTTGAGCTGCAGATTTTTTTACATTTTTAAACTGCATAAGGCTCTTCTTTTCTTTCTTAAGCATTACTTTTTCCTTACCATTAACATAGATTTTTTTTTTTGTTTTAAAAAAATGAGCATTTGCTAACACTTCATTGCTCCCTCTGGCCCTTTCACATCCTCCACAGGGGCTGCGACCCCCACTTGAGAAACATTGGTAGAGACACCAGCCCACCTCTGCTTTCAGACAGGCTCGCATGCTCACGGCATCCCTGACAGATGTTTGACTTGCCCTTGCTCAAGGAAATTCCACGGCTTCCCAAGGAGCCTATTTCAGCATTTTATTGCTCTCACAGACAAAATATTTTCCCCCGTATCCAACCTAAATCTTCCCTGTGGCAAATTAAACAGATTACAGCCTGTCCTACACACCACGGTCACAAAGATAGATTGGTCACCATCCTACTCAAGAGAACCTTTGAACTGTTTGAAGGCTGCTATTATAACTCCACTCCATCTTCTTTTTTTCCAGAGATCTCAAAAACCTACTTCTTTCAACCTGACCTCACAGGTCACTGTTTCTGTAGCTTTTTTTTTTTTGCATTTTTGCTTCCCTCCTTTGGCCTCTGGCCAATGTAACTATTTTTTTCCCCTCAAAAAAAAAAAAAGAATACAGAACACAGGACTCCAGCTGAGACCTGAGGAATGAGCAGTGCAGAATAATTAGCTCCTCTGTTTAACATGCAGGATTCCTGTAAACACACCTCAGAATGAAAGATGCTCTCTCTGCACCAACTCATTGGCTCCAATTTAGTTTATGGTGCATTGTAAGCCCAGATGGTTTTTGGCAGTGCTGATCCCTATCAGACTTTTCTCATTTTTTATTTACATTGAAGTTTTCTCTCCTATATGCAGTGTTCAGCTTTATCGGTTGTCATCTCGTTGATTTTGAATGTCTTTTTCCAGTGTATTCAGATCACTTTGAATTTTAAGTCTTGTCTTCAAGAGCCCTTACAGTCATTCCAGATGGGTGTCCTTGAGAAGTTGTTCACCTTCTGCCTCATTATTCATGAAAGATGGTGCAAATGAACTCTACATGCAGATGCTGTGGGCAAGATGCATCCCACCTAGATTTGGACTGTACGCACCTGTAACCAAGCTAAGTGCTGTGTGTTGCTCTGGGAGCCAGTTAAGAGAAATGGGCGTTTCTGACAGTGAAAGTCCCATGCCCTCTTTTAGGTGTCTGCATTAAGATGAGACGACTTTTAAAGGAGTCAGGACACCGAGCCTGCTGACATCTATAGTTGGCCAAACCCACAAAACCCTGTTCAGCTCAAGGTTGGTGCTGCTTCCTTGATCTGGGGTCTTCCGAGTACCAATGATGACTGTGGTAGGATTCTGATTAGGACGTCCTAATTAGGAATTAGGGAGTTCTAATGAGGGATTAAGGAGCAATTAGGAAGTAGGGAGATGGACTGAACTGTTATATCTCAACACTTACGCTCTTATGTTTATCCACGACTTAAAATTGCTATTTATCCCATAAGAGGATTTTAGCTTTAGTTTTTCCCCAGGCTGAATACGCCTGAGCGGTGGAATAGGGGTGGGAAGGTATAACTCAAAGTGTGGTACAGCTTGCATGTATATCAACAGCCAGCCTTCTGGAAATGAATCCAGGGCTGGAATCTGACCACTTATAAGTATCATTTCCTAGGAATATTTCATAATATCTTTAAGATCAGTGAGAAGTGGAAAGTGTATGGTAAGATATTAGCCTGGAGCTCTGGGTATCTCCTGCATGAGATATAGAGTCCTTTTTTTTCACAACTTACTGAAATTAAGAGATAATGTCACTGTAATATAGTGTTGTCAGAGGATATTGGTTTCCTGCAGCTACATATCTGCAAAAGCATTTTTAGGAAAATGAAATGTCAAGGAAAATGCAGATATTTATTATCCAAGCAAAAGCCTCTGATTTTCTGATAACATTCTGTTACCACGATCTTGGAGAATAACTTGCTGATGTGCCCCCAGTCATTTTGGCTCTTGCTTTCTGCAGAGGAAAACCGTGAGATATTTTCAAATGTTAACAAATAAATTATTATAATACTTGTTAAAACTCAGAGATGAATAACTGGTAGCCCTGGTAATAATTACACACTAACATTATAGACTTTTAAAATTTGGTAGTACTGTCAATCACAGTATAAGTCAAGATACATGAAAAGGACTCAGCAAATTTTCCAAGCTCCAGACTTGTGACATCATTTAAGCCATGGATAGTTTAGCAGCTTTCTAACTTTTACTGGTAGCGATGATACTTTTTTTTCACTAAACACTCCAAAAATAGAGCGAGCTATGGAAGGACCTCATAGACTTTTTTTGAGAATTTTTTTTAGTTTCTGGGACAATGAAGGATTGCTCCCAATAACACATTCTTGTATGTTGTCCGGACTACCTTTATACAGTGTTCCCCAGGGGTAGCTAAATCACATTTGAAAGCTGATGACATTGTTTTCTCAACAGGCAGTCTAAATTTTCCCCTGTTCAAATTTAACCCAGTACTACTCCTCATGCTCATATCCACACCAAATAATTCCTCAGCTCTCAAGTGCCCCCAATAGCTGTCTGAAGCTTATTCTCATACTCTGTACCTTTACGTGGGAGCCAGTCTTGTTCTTTAACGGTTGTTGTTAACATAATCTTTCCTTGCATTTCAGTCCTTCAGCCACTCACAGTTTCTGTGAGTTTCCTCTGATTTGCTGATAGGCTTTCTGATAAAATGGTGCCCAGAAGCAATTACTTTGAGATAAATCCTCTGCAGCACCTAGATCCTAGTGTAAAGCTCACAGTCCGGGGCCTGACTGAGGTCTGCGCCAAGTGATGGCAGCTGCAGTCGTCCACTAGGAACAACTGAAAATGGCCTGGCATGTTGTGTCCTCTGTCTCCTATTAGAAGAGAAGGTGGGGAGCGGCGGGCACCAGACACCAGACTAGCCTTGCTATACAGTTAGCCCTCCTTTACTATGGGATGCACTTCAGCCATTCAGCTGCCTGAGGAAAGCAAAGCAGCTAAAATAAGGCCACCACTGTGTTAGCTTTCATTCATCCTGACCCCTCATCTCATGGATAATCGTGAGTCACCGGTACAGTTTGTTAGTAGTGACCTACTGTGGGCCATCCCACAACACTGCCCAAACCGGTGTCCTCAGAGAAGCAGGCATTGCTCGTATCTTGATTGCTCATGAGTGCTGTTTCCACTTGACTGGACTTTGTGTCCTGGATCCCAATGCAGCGTTGTTCTGTGGTAGCCAAGAGGTAAAATGTGCAAGTACCTCTGCTTCCCTAAGCCTCCCATCTCTTTTTCTCCTTTGGACACTGTGCAAGCTGTTGGACATTCTTGCTGTGTCTGATCTTGCAAAGGTTGCTGGTTTATTCATTTGGACTCACACGCTGGTCTGTGTTGTGGTCAGGTTCAATTGCTCTTCACGCTAAACCGCAGATTGCTCTGGCTTGCAGGGAGCATTGCACTAGAAGCAGGGCTTTGATCTCTTACGGTCCATATATCCCACCATTAACAGTCAAAGGAGAACATGGCTGGTGCTCATGGGAAAGAAGTGCTAGCACTGATGCTGTTCTACTAGTTTTGGTGTTCCCAAATAAATCAGGCATGTGCTGTGTGTGAATTGATTGGCACATGATGTGCGTGCCTAGATTTCACTGTAACAAGTGTCAATGCCCATCTGTCAACAGTAGGTCCACATTTCCTATTCATCCACAGTGCTGTATTTGCTAAGTTACCACTGTATTACCCCCTTTCACCTCCTCTTTTACTGTCATATTTCCCTGGAATATTCTCCCCAAAACTACAGAGTACCTCTGCCTGTCATTCAAATCCTTCCCAAGACTGACTGCTGTCATGTTACACATATGAAAGGACTCCATAATAGATTTGTCAGGGAAACAGAATCATAGCTCCATGAAAAAAAAATTGGCATGTTTTCCTGATTATTTTTTTTTTGCCTCAAATCAAAATCTCAGTAACACACTGGAAATAGCAATTGCCTAGGTTCCTAAACTGAAATATATTCCCTGAGATCCCTGGCCAGCTGCTTTTGTGGCAGGCTATTACAGGGCCAAGGACTCTGGAAACCCTGGAAGCTGCTTTCTGAAAATGATATAATTTGTGATGATTTCCCTGCTGCCCACCCCTGTAAAGTTAGGAGTCTGAGCAGGTCTCAGTGTTACATAGTGGCAAAATGGACAAAAAATTACAGCCTTGCAATATGGGACAAAAAGGGAGAGTCCAAACCCATCTATGTCCAGCCCTTTTCAATTATGAGAAGGCTGGTAATAAATACTTAGTGTAGAAGATCCCACTGGACTCCATAGCCCTTACACACAGCAGATTATAAAACACTGCCCAGCATCCTATGACTAACATAAGATCTATAGCAAGAACACCTGTATTATGCTATGCAAAGAGTGCAAGAGAGATTCTGGACATCAGCAACGTTCTGGACCAGCAATAACAGTGGATTTGGTGGGCAAATTGACAAGCTGAAGAGGATTACAGCTGCAGAAGGCGGCAAAACCACCCCACTGGTACTTCTTTCCTGACCCCAAGCCCCCTGTACAGTGTAGCTCTGAACATGGAGGCAAGATGTTCCACCTGAGATGTTTAGCACTAAGACCAGCACATTGTTTTCAGTATCCTGCATCTAGATAACCCCCATTGTTCAGAGAAAAATCAAAATTTCTCCTTGAAAATGACTTATACACAAAGAACAAAACAGAAAATCCTTTCTGGCCTCTGCAACTGATCATTAGAAGCCCTGAAACATGAGATCAATAACAATAAAATTATAGTGTAATGAACAGTTTAAAATTGACTAAAGATGCCACTGGGTAGGAAACTTGGGCAGGGGATTCATCTCAGCTAACTTTAGATATCTACAGCTGGCTGTCTAGATTCCTCGTATAGCCATGGAGAGAAAGAGGCACTTTCAGGGCCCAACTCATCTGACCTATTTTAAATGCCTATCTTAGGATGAGATGAATTGAATTTTACCAGTGTCTATTTCTCCCTATTGACTATAAAGAGAGTCTAGGAAACTAGTTCAGATATGGATGCCTGCATTGCAGACATCTATATTTGGACAGATGAGTCTCACTGCCACAGACCTGTATCACAAGCTTCAGTGTCTACTGCCAGCAACATCCTCATACTGCCATACACTCCCTTCCCTAAAACTTACCCAGCTTTCTCTTTCTAGCAGTAGATTTGAAGGTTGCCAGGATCCCCAGCTCCATAACAACCAATGCTTTTAGCCTCCAGCAACCCAAACAGCCTGGAAACTTGAGCTTCTGTGGTTCCCTGTCAGCTGCCCGGGAAGCTAAAAGGGTTCCAGGTGCTCCCATGGTCGCTGGCTCCCAAGCTTCGAGGCAACTGACTCGGGAACATGCCACACACAGGTGCCAATGAGCAGGAAAGGCCTGAGAGAAGCTTATCAGAATTCCTTCTTTTCACAAATGGTTTTGATTTTCAATTAATTTTGTACTGCTGATGAAAATCTGTCCAGCTCAGTCAGTCGTTCATTTAACAAAGATGCAGTGGTTGAAGCTAATGACCTGTGTATGCGGCTCAGATCAGTAACGCCAGAACAACAGTAATGCTGCTGTTACCTTTGCTCTCTCTCTTCCTTCTGTGTTTTGCTTGTTCATGGCCCTCACTCCTGTAGTGGGAGATGCAAACCCCCTTTAATTTGGCCCCCATTTCAATAGACACTGGATACAAGTCTTGGGTCTAAGTGCTACATTTCACTTACAGCTTCTGTAGTTTTCACTGTACGGCTTGTTGAACTATTTGATCACTTGAGATAACAAACATTATTAATTTTTGCTGTTCAGGAATGAAGTTTTTGGAAGATTGCCCAGTTCAGCCACTAATTCCATTATATCTGTTGGTGGGTGGCGTGATTGGCAGCTTAAAGGTAATGTGCCTTCTATGTGTGAAAAATATTTTGTGTGACTAGACTCTGACTTGCTAGTTAAGACATAATGATGGCTCCAGACAGCTATGTGCATGCAGTACTGTAGTACAGGAGAGAGCTATCTGGATTGAACTGTGCTTGTTCCAGCACCTAAAGTACCCGTCAATCAAGTGAGACGCTAATAAGTTCAGCATTCAGCATTGTCCCACACATTGTGGTGTGACTTTCTCCCACATCACAGCATCTGTGCTACTATCCCTACTGAGGGAAATGACTATATAACATGGATGCCTGTGGTAAATGGGGTCCTATTTCCACAGGGCTGGCAGGCTTGGAGGACTGCTTTTCTCCTTCATTTTCAGACACACAGGCTGGCAAAAAGTGAAGTTACTCTCCTAGCTTTGGTAATACTATAAAACTACGGATGTTTGTACATAGTCCTTCACAAGTTCAATTTACTCCCACTCTGACCTGGCCAGAAGCAATGACTACACAGCAGCATGGCTTCCTTCCAGAGTAAATATATCCTTGCCTCACAGCAGGGCTTATTAATCTAGGCACAGCATTTTCTAACCACATCTACCTGTCTTCTAGTGGACTGTGCTTACTTGTATCTTCACTGCACCAGAACCTGGCTGCTTGACAAGTAGAGACACCCCCATATCCATGTTACACCCTGGTCACTATAAAGCTATAACTCTGCGTTGACTCTAGGGCAAAGAATCGTCCCGTTCTGACAGTCCCTTTGCAGACCGCGTTAACTGGCTGCTAGCAGGCATGAAGAGGCTTGTCACAACAGACTGCAGAGCTACTTTAAGGCTTCTCAGCAGGATTAAGCAAAACTGGTTTTTGCTGTCCCAGTGATATTCCTGCCAAAGGAAGGAAACGAGGCAGAGCTGAAGGAAAAGCTTTGGAACTGCACTGCTAGGGCATGAAGGGCTAAGAACAGCAAGTGCTGCTGCTGGAGGGAACATCTATGCTGGTAGCATTGGCTGTCCTGCATAGCTAACGGGGGCAGCAGCAAGCCGGCACCCAGCCTACCTTCCGCGGTGCCTGGCACTGGCAGAGCAGCCAGGGTAGACCTGATGGGCTGTGGCCTAATGCTTCACTACAGGCAGCCTGTCCCTTGAAAGTGACCTGCTAGACTCCAACTTGACAGCACTGCATATTGGAGCCAGCAGATGCTGCAGACAGGAACTAGCTACGTTCCCCTTTGATAATGTTTCTAGCCCCTTTTCTTTGCCAGGATCGAAAAAAGGGGGAAAGAATATTCCTCTGCAGGTCTCTGCATTCCCTGCACTCTTTCACAGTGGTAACAAAACCACAGTACATCACTGGGATATGATCATCCCCCCGAGGACCTTTGGTTGGTAAATAAGTAAATGGAGAAAAAAAGAAAGTGCTTAATCTCGTTATAAGGAATTTGCTATGCTATGAGTTCTACTGGCAAATGCTTAGTCATTTGATCACACCAGTGGACTTATCTGTATAATCAAAGGTTCATTTAATAATAGTTTAGAAAAGATTAGAGCAGAATTGAAAGGAAATTTTCATGCTAATGAATTGAAGCCTTCATCAAAAACATTGACTGTTTCTTAGCTATTTCTGGTTTAAACTCAGTTTTTCTCACCCTAAATAAGATGGTAAGTGGGTCAGTTAATATTCCTGCTGACATCAAACAATGGCTTGAATTTGGCTTCCGTTGACAGCAGGACTGCCTATTTTGCAGTCTGGCAATACATTTGGTCAGAATTTGATTGGCCTAACACGTGTCATCTCATAGTGCTTGATCTGTAGCCACATTCCACCTGTCTCAACTCCGCCCTCTGTTACGTTCATCAGACTGCACCGACTTCACTGAGCAGTACATTTGCTTGACCTCTGAGAGTTAAAAGATCAGAGAATGGGTATAGGATGAAGTCTGATTGAACACTGTCCTGTGATGGACACCATTTAATGGCAAGTCATTCTGGCCCAGATCTGTACAGATCTGTAGGCTCCTCATCTGTTTCTTTACCACCTCCAGTCTTTTAAAAGGCAATGGTAACCTACAGATGTTCACCAAGGCAACTGAACCACTCTACAGCATCTGGAGAGGCCTGCTGAATTCATGTCATGCTGCTCCATAAATGTATATTCAGCAGTTATTAACAATGTGAGCAACTGCTAGAATTTGCTTAAATCACAGTTTGGCAAGGTAATATCCATAAGAATTAAATGCACTTTCCATGAACTGGTTAGATGCAGTTGAGATCCATAAATCCACCTGGGAGGTTTTTCTGACTTCCTCAAAACCAATGCCCATCTGCCATTTAACCCCATTCCCCTTGCTGAGCTTGGTGAAGCTTGAGTACAGGCAGCTGCCTATGTGCTGAGCTCACCTCAAAGCTAATGAGCTGCACAGAGCTTCAGGTCAAGCCACACGTCCCCATGCGGAAACCTCAGACCCACTGGCCAGGTAGGTTTATACCTCCTGTGTGTCATGAGCCTGCCTAAAATAAATGTCCACCCGAGAAGAAGACGCTCTGCTGGTTTGAGCAAGCCTACCAGTTTGAGTGCTCAGCTGGATGTGAGACATCCAGTAGAAACACCATTTTTTTGCCTCTGTTGGTGCTGGGATTTTAATCTCTGTTTCTCACAAACTGTTACCAACATCTGGGCTAGAAAAACAGCTGGTTTTGTGAACAAGTATTTAATCATTTATATGGAATTGAACAATTTTACAGGGAAGAGCAAGAGAATCCTCTTCCTAGGATGTCCTGGATCCTCTTGCTGAGCCTTGCTGCTAGAAAATGGGGTACATGGACTAAAATCTGAACCAGGCAGAACATATACCCAAATGGGTTTTCCTTAGCCAGTGTTCTCACCATTAATCACTGACTAGTGGAGAAGGGAGAGTGTAAAACGAGGGGTGCTCTTCTCTCTCATTTCAAGCAGAAAAATGAGCACAGAATATAACTCTGGGAAAGAGAACACGGCTGAGAACCCCTGCTTGGACAGTACGTCCCTCCCTATAGCCACTTATAAATCCACATCTTTTACCTTTCCCTCTTGAGTTTCGTTCCTGGTTGGCCGAGGCAGCTTGCTGCTCAGTTGGTTTCTTAGACTCCCTTTCCCAAAGACACAGCTCGCTGCGGGGAGGCTTGCACAGGAACCCGAGTACCTAAAAAGGGGAGTTGCGATTACAACAGCTAGTGCCTTGAGGACTGGGCCAAGTGTTTCATGTGTAGCAAGATAACACAGGTTTCACAATGTTTGGCCCAAATCCTTGTTGGGCCCTGTATATACCTCTCCTATAAAACTACCATAATTAAGAAAGTCATTTAAGGGACAGAAATTTGAAAGCTTCTCTACACTGCTGTCAACCTACCTACACACTTTGTATTGCCAAGACTAAACTAGAAATCTTCTAAGCATTGCTGATGAGTCCTACTGCATTTCCCTGTAGACCAGACTTTCCTAACCTCACGGTATCATGGTATTCCACCTATTTCTCTGCTGGTTCTGACTGAAGGCAGGAATGGAGCAATCTGAGAAAACGACCCTTAATTGAAGAAAACTTGACAGAACCACTCCAAGTATCTGAAGCAATTTATTTGGGGTTTAGGTCGAAGAGCCTTCATAATTTTATTTAAGCTGATTCACCTACATAGCCATGGAAAATAGAGTTAGGAGAGACAAATCCACCCACTACAAGGCAGGAACTACTCTACTTAAGTCATTTAGCAGTTGCTCTAATCTGTTCTTAAAAGTCTCCAGCGTGGGAGCTGCTGCCATCTTCCTACACAATCTGTTCTCATGCCTTTCCATCCGTACCACTGGCAAGTTTTTTCCAATGTCTGGCCTAAATCTCACCGGTGAATAAACTGTAGGGAAAAAATGCATTATTTTCCAGTAGGATCTGCCTCATTCGTGGCTCCTCAGCTTTCTCTTACGTGATTTTCCCACACCCAATTTTAATTTGGCCCAAAGGCTGGCGGTGGCCAGAAGGTGTTCAGACTTTCTGCAGCCAATTCACTTATTCCCTTTTCTCCCCCAATGCCTCCAGGTGACTCTCCTGCTGTACAACTCAACCAGGATGAGGCAGCTGCTTTCCAAGTCTGTTGTGATTGATGATGATGATGACGACGAATATCCCTGGAGGCAGAATGCTCACAAGTACTACATCCATCTAACTCTCAGCCTTTTCCTCTTTCTCTGGTTCATCCTTGGGAACTACTGGGTTTTTTCTGTGTACCTGCCAAATTTCATCCCCCCTTTCCATCAGCCTCAGGATTACTGTGACAAAACCCTGTACATTTTTGCTGTTGGTGTTCTCATTATTAGCCATACTGTTCTCTTTCTCCTTATCTTTTGTACCTGCTGCATATATTGTTTTTCCAGGCAAAGATACTCTTCTGAGGAAGACTAAATGCCACATAAATAAAGCCCCAGATGTTTGGGAAAGAGTGTACAACGAAGACCAGGCAATAATTCACCCTTGTGTACATCTTTGTTGTACTGTATCTATGTATGATAACAGTCAACTGCAAGAGGAAATTGTAAAATACAGTGCCATCTGGAAATAGCTAAGCTGGAATACAGCATAGTCAATGTAAGATCGCTGCTACAGATGCCAGAGTGCACTCTTGCTAACTTCTATATCCCTTTTTTAACTTCTGGATATTCTATCTATAGCTCCTGCAGATGGCAAACTCCTCTAAAACCAGGTCCCCTTACGTTGTCTCAGCATAGTACATCTTTGCATATAAAAGTAGCCATGTTGTCCTCTTCACTGGGATCTGAACATCTCCGTAGCCTTGCTGAGATATGTTACTGTCCCCGCATTACAGATGAGGGAGCTGAGACAAAGAGATAAAGGGCTGTATTCAGACCACCTTGCATGGCGCATGGACTTTGACAGTATCTTAGATGCTCACTAGAGAGCTATTTCAGGCCACTGTTACACCAGCCAGTTAAGTAGCTATGATAGCAATACGAGCATGTATAAGAGGCAGCCTGAATATGGCCCCCAGGTCTCTTCTGAACTTGGATCAGAAAGCATCTATATCTAACTTTGGTGCTAAAACAGATAGTCTGACTATATCCATATATATCCAATACATCCAAACTGAGCCAAGGCCACTTTGCAAGTCTTCAGCAGAACAAGGAACTGAGCTACTGAGTATCAGATCAGTGCTTTAACCAGGGCTCAGCATTCCCCAACCTGGGGAGACTCCTCTTCTCCACTTTTTGTATAGCAGTAATTTGTCAGTACCACACCAAGACAAAGATGGTTGTCAAACCATTGTGATCAAGTTCATAGAAAAACTGATGATATTATGTTGGTATTTTAAATATAAAACACGATAATAAGACATGGGCAGGGATGTGAGAATTTCAGGTGGATGTGTTCGCTACAGCAGTTCTCTGGTTGTGGTGTGAGTGTATGTTTGATTTGTTCACCTTGGTGCTGTACATATGGAAATGTATACTTAATGGACAGATGTAATGCAAACAGCTTTTAAGTCAACAGCAGTGTCAGCTTTAAAAGCACCAGCATGCACAGAGACAATTGTTTTGTGACATGTAATGGAACAAGCCCGTAACTGGTACTGGTAGATTGTTTTTTCATGTGTCGATGAATGCAGTGTAAAAGTGCTCTTTCTGCTTTTGCTTTTATGCACTTCTGTTAATATGGTCAAAATGGAGGGGCTCCCCTCTAAACAAGCATGAGGGTGGCCCCAGGCACAGGAAAAGGATGTGTGGTTTGGGTATTTTTTCTGTTAAAACCCACGCAGCTGAAACCTATGTTTTAGAGAAACCTAAAAGAGTTACACGGTGCCTGTGGAAGGGTGAGATCTGTAAAAGAACCTCAACAATATGCCACAGCTGAACACGCTCCACTCAACCATCCTTCCTGGGACTGAGGCTGAACACAGCGTAACATCTGTGGGAACTACCTGTCTTCAACCACGAACATTTATCTTTGGGGCTATTGTATAGCTAACTAAGGGTGCATTTGGTCCATAACGATTTTAATTCAGGCCCTGGCTTTAAGAATTGTTTATTTCCAGAAAACTAATCCTAGAAAGAAGGTAGGATAAAGAGTGAAATAATCTGACAAGAGGGCAACATCTGTGTAGCATTCCCCTGCTCTGCAGCAGCCACTCAGGAGCAGTCACGGTCAGGCTGTCCCTGCTCAGAAATCCATGGAATGGGAATTACTAACACTGCTGGCTGACTTAGGCCATGCACGGTTGTATGTAGGGAGATATGACCAATGGAAATCTTTCCTTTTATTCGTGGGCCTCAGATTGTGTCTGGGAGAAATCACAGGCTGTGTTTTCCCAAGAGCTGCTCCACTCCACGCTCTCCACTGCCTCTCTAAAGGTACTACACATTTCTGAAACTTAACTGCTGCCAATGGTGGAATGCTAGAATTCCTCCTTCCCACCCCAAATACTTCACTGGCTCAGCACTTGGGCTCCTGGATTTCAGCGTTCAGTTCTGAACTGATCGAAGTGATTTTACCTTCAGCGGAGAGCATCTTTCATTCATTAAGATGCTGAAGTGTTCAAGAAATTGCCTATCAGCAGGCATAACTCCATCCATCACTCGAATGCAACAAAGCAGCTGTTTATCATTACACATGAACTTTACCCAAATGCTTGGAACAGGCATAAAAAAGAAAATTATACTCAGTTGATAATGCAAAAGAAATTTAACAAGAAAGTAGCTACACACACTCCACCCATAAGACTCCGGTACAAACTTCCCTGTTCTTGCGAAATGCTGCTAGAATCATTCTTGATCACACGGAATTAAGGGCTCATACTCTTGATTAAGTCTGAACTGATTCCCACGTCACTGCACATCCAGTGACATTGCAGCAAGTGATGATGTGTGCGCTCCTATCTGAGCAAATATGAGGTGATCTTAGTTCTGCCCGGAGGAGAAGAGATGTAAGCTAAGTCACATTGCCTTGTGTTTTCTGTGTGCCTGTGTGGGCATAGTTACAGCAGCTCAGCAGATGTGCAATGATTTATCAAACTTCAGCCACACAACGGTAAGCCTGAGGCCTATGTCTCATTCACGGGGGGCTAAGACTGACTGATTCTCTACAGTCTACCATGGAGGCTTAATTCTTTAGGTATGAGAACGCGGTGCATTCATTGACGTCTTGGGAAAGTGCTGCCAAATCACAGTGCTAGTGCTCAGTACCTGGCTGGCACAAACGCAAAATGATAGAGGAGGTATCAATGAAGCAAAAGGCAGTTGTGAAATACCTTGAAGTTATACAGAGTAAACAAAAAGCTTTGTTAGGACTGGGAGAGGAAAATTCTGAATTGATACTATTTAACGTCACTTGTGTACATCAATAAGCTATGGCACATGCAAGTGTGAACATCAACACCTCCAAAATTGTTGGAGCCATCAATTCTGTATCCAGAGAGAACTGAGCATGCCTTCTGCACTTCCACTGCTACTGCCTCCTTCAGCAGGCTGCAATCAAGGTGTGGAGGAGAACGCGGTGCATTCATTGACGTCTTGGGAAAGTGCTGCCAAATCACAGTGCTAGTGCTCAGTACCTGGCTGGCACAAACGCAAAATGATAGAGGAGGTATCAATGAAGCAAAAGGCAGTTGTGAAATACCTTGAAGTTATACAGAGTAAACAAAAAGCTTTGTTAGGACTGGGAGAGGAAAATTCTGAATTGATACTATTTAACGTCACTTGTGTACATCAATAAGCTATGGCACATGCAAGTGTGAACATCAACACCTCCAAAATTGTTGGAGCCATCAATTCTGTATCCAGAGAGAACTGATCATGCCTTCTGCACTTTCACTGCTACTGCCTCCTTCAGCAGGCTGCAATCATGCAGGTGTGGAGGGACACCTGGGTTTGGGAATATGATTAAATACAACTGAGTTACACTGACTTACTAAGTTACTACTCTTCTCCTGACCCACCATCAGCAGCATAGTTTCTCTTGGGTTGCTCCACTGGCTAAATAAAGCACTCAGTTTAAACCCAAATGAAAGTAGTTTAATTGAAGGCACTTTATCTCACTTTGGGGTAAGCAAGGAACGTGTGCATGGTCCACAGCACCTTAACTTGCAAGCAGCAACTTTTTAAATTGCCACAAACTGATGGTGTCCCAGACATATGCTCAGTCCCTGGAGAAGTAGGCAGATTTCCTCAGCAAACAGCTGTGGGGGAATTAAGCCATTACAGCCCAAGGGTCAAATGGCTGAAAATACAATCTACATCTTGGTATGAAAATGTTTAATATTTTGCCACTAGACTAAAATTACAAATTTAAAATGTTCATTTTTTTTCACAGTAATATAAATGTCTTCTGGAGATTGAATAAAATACACCCTTAAGCTAATTATTATGAACTCAGAAATGTGTTGACTACGATGCAGGAAACCAGCTGTAACTGTTCCAGTTAAATCATCTCCCCTTCTTGAGAAACAAAGGTCTACTTCTAGCTTTTAAAGCAAAAAATATACATGATTTCAATGGATAGATAGCCTGCTCACTGCTAGTTGTGGGTACTACAGAAATCTAATAACATAAAGACACAAAGACATTTCTGCATGCACACACAGACTCTAAACATATACATATCATAAATGCAATGGTAGCAGCCATGAAATAAATCACACTTATTACAGTTTATTGCCCACAGTATATTTCTCCTCCCACTACTCCACCTTTTTTAGCAATGGGTATGATATTCCAAAGCTCTAGGGAGCAGCTTCCCACAGCTGTTTTAAAAGCTGCAGCCAGACAGGCAAATGTTTTGTTCCTTCATTCCAAATGTTGAACACAGACAGCTCCTACCTGCTGACCCAAAGAAGAGAGGAAAGATGAGCAGCAGACATATCACAGACCTCACCTCCTCAGGAGTAGAAACAGGAACGTTGTGCTGTTGGAGAAGAGAAGTGGATCTCTCTCACAGAGCACTCGCTCTGAGCTTTATGAGGTCCCAAGACATCAGACTTTAAAACTTTAAAAAGGTGACTGTGCAGAAAAAAATAAAGAAATAGAAGCTATTCTAGGTTATGTCAAGAGCTGTTTTGAATGTCTCAGATCCTGAAATGTGAACAGTTGGTGTAAATGAGCCTAAATGCTTTGACTTTACAGGCAAAAGGCTACGCAGATTAAACTGGTGGTAACTTGTACACATTGTACAACATTCTAAACCAGATCAGTTTCTGTAAGTTATCTTGAATCTTATCTCTGATTATTCATCTTCCCCAGATTCTAGTTGAAAGGGAGTTTGCATCACGATGAAGACCCATTTATGTTCTACAGATAATATAGAAAGGATTGTTGTATCAGGACTGCAATTTGAAATTGTTGCTTCTTGGCTTATGTTTCTTGAGGTTCCTGTTTGCTACTGGAGTACATGAAAGTCCCACAGGTGCTAGCTGTAAGAGGAAAAAGAAAACATTTTTAGAAAGTACAATATTTGAGGGAAAATAAAAAAGGCTGACAAGCGCCATCTGATACTGCATAGTACAAGAAAACAAAGTACAAGAAAACTGCTAAAAAGAACAATGTTATATTGCAAGCACAGGTTTCTGAGAAAATTGTATGAAGTTCTGAGGAATCACATATAGATGTCTGTAACAGTGAATTTCTACCAAATGTCTCATTTGAATAAAAATGCAGGGAGGAAGATATTGACCAGTGTAAGTGCATGAGGCCATGTGATTGGAGTTTAAAAATTAAGGTACTTTACATTTACCAGTCATGCTAATTATAATCAACCCTGCTGCAATTTCACTGAGATGAATAGTTACATCAGAGACTGATTTCACCCACAGATTTGAATCTAAGCCATGCTGAGTCTTCTGTACGATCATTAATACTCAAGCAAAGGGGGAATCTGTGATACCTTTCCCCGTGCTGCAGTATAGCAGCTCAAATGCGAGAGATGCTCTGAGATGCAAACTGCGGGCCTGTAGGCCAACCTCAGTCCTCTGGAAAAAAATATTTAGCCTTTCAGTATCAATATGAAATGAGTACACAGGGTGCAAACAGTGGAGGAAAAAAATCCACTATGCACACTTAGTCACAACTTGCTACAGACAACACTTTTTTATTATCATTGCTTATTTTTGTTTTTTATATTGCTATTCTACTTCTGCATGGATTTCACATTACTAGTTCAGAAATTCTATTTATTTTCAGAATATATCAGAAAAAGAGTTGCTTCATTATTTTTAATGGACTTTTAAAAAAAATTTGTCCAACAACAGGTGAAATAAGAATTTTAATAAACAGGTCTGGTGGTTATTTGCAGGGGAGGTGTCCTGGTTTCGGCAGGGAGGACACTCAGCGGTCCCTCTCCTTGCCAGGACATGCCTGTCCCTGGGAGGCCCCGCAGGCTCTCAGAGACCAGGGCCCTCAGCAGTTGATGGAGCAAACTCATACTTCTGATAAGGCAAATTAAAAGATTCCTTTCACTGGCCCCTGAATAAAAAGGAGTGATTGAGCTGAGCTGATGACATACTGCTACATTTGTTTCTCGAGAACAAAAGGCTATTTGGTCTGAGGAAAGCCTGACTGTTCATTGGAAACAACGCTGCTGATAACAGCGACTGGCAAACTTAGCAATGACTTGGGTATAAGAGCACACAACAAGGAAAATACACTACTGTTCATAAAAACACCACACATGCCAGAACTTTGACCCCTCCCTGCATTCAGGATGAGCAGCTTTTGCTTCCCTCTTCGACCACTCACCAAACCTTCTGCTTCAGCCAGGCAAAAGGAAGAGTGCCGACTGCCTCTCCCCAGGCTGCTGACAGCTCTTAATTGCTATTACACTCACTGGGGCAGCGCTAGTTTCTAAAGCTGGAGTTTTCAAATGTTCTGCACCTAGAGCTGAGGCCAGCATGGCAAATGCAGGGTTGGGAGTGGCTGCCACAGCAACAGTGGCTTGCACATGGTTGCCACTTCCTTTGAAAACCTGTCCACAATTATAGATGCCAAGCTTTTCTGTAAATCTGGCCCTTAAAGCCTGCTCCTGTTCCCATTGCAATCAGTGGCAATGTTCTGATTGATTTAATGGGAGCAGGCACAGAGACTTAATTAGAAAATTGGTAACTGCAAGGAAAGGAGAGAATGCACAACAGCCTGCCAGATCTCCGGTATGAAGCAAGCAAAGGAGCCAGTTGTCCTTAAGACAGAGATTTTAGCCTCTCAAAAAGAAAAAAAGAAGGATAATAAGAGATTGGCAAGATGGCCTTGAAGCTGCTTTTAAACATCCTGTATAATATATATAATTGCTTTTCAGCTCTTGAGTACTCTATTTACCTTTTAGATCTGTTCCCTGTTTCTGGAAAGAAAATATGAAACATGCTGAAACACACAGCGATCGGTATTTTCCATTTTTCTCTTGTGTTGGGAGGCAATTAAAAGTTTGCTTAAAACTCCTTGCAGGTACAGGTACAAAGATGGATCAAGTCTAAGGTGGGTTTTTCATATTAGTCCAGCTGGGAGCCAGAAAGGTATTTTTCACCAGCTCTTGTGTTTTAAGAAAATACTGAGATTCTCAATTCATTACTGCATGAAAAATCCTAATATCTGGAGGTTATTAGGATTTTATTTGCTCCAGATTTTATTTGCTTTGAGGATTATCTGCATTCACGGAGGGCCTGCATAACAGACTTGGGGGCTACTACTACACTGGTAAATGCATCTATCTGAATGCAGGACCACCAAGCCAAGCTGTGCAGTGTTAACCCTGGTGCAGTCTCGTCCATAGTGCTTGGGAACAAATTATCCCCTGAGCAAACTATCCCCCCTGACAATGTTTGAGCTTGTTTTGGACAGAAGTATCTATTTAATACTTAAAGAGAGCCTGGGCATCAGCAATCATTTGCCTAGTATGGGCAATAAGAAGATCAGGACCTCGGAATATGCTACAAGTTATTTGATAGTGTAGATACTCCTCAAGGGGGACAGTTAACTTGGATATGTTTTATCAGGGCTAAACACCGGCTTGTGTTTAGCCAGGGTAAAGCCATTTTGTTCTATGCTCAAATGAGGGACATGTCTGGAGCTCAACAGACTTGTGGCTCTCTTGATCCCGCCCTTCCAGTGGGGGAGCCAGGCTATACATTATCAGTTGCTGGCTGTGATAACTATCTGAGATGTTGGCTGCCAATCCATGAGGAGAATTCCTTGTCTAAAAAATCCTTCGCATTCAGAGCAGTGTCCTATTGGAGTTTAACGCTAAGCTAGTAGCAATCATGAAAGAAACCAAAACCTTCCAAATTTCCAAAGCTCCAGAATGGATTCTAATTCAGCTAACAAGGTATATCAACCTAGAATTCAGTACAAAAGACAACATGCAGCCAAAACTCTTGATGGGGGCAGAAATTTTGCCTCTGAGAGTACTGTGAGGCAGTCCCTTCATTAGCACCAGCCAATTCTTGGCAAAACTATGTCTTACCATTCTCCTGCACACAACCCATACTGCCTCATCACTGTGATGGCTGGGTTAGCAGAGAACACTCATACAACCTCTACAGCCTCCTGCCTCTGGAACAACAACATAAAAGCAAAACATCACAGGGGGTGAAATGAGTAGCAGAAACATCTAGGTGTTAGGACACTGTGCAACAGCTCGCTTCTGATATGAAGCTGTTCAGAGAGAGAGATATTTCATGGCTGAAATATTTATGCACAGATGTGTAAACACCGTGCTGTGACGATTCCTTTCTGGGTGCAAGCTTAGGCCCTCACTATGGAAAAAGCGAGTGTTTCCAAGCAGAAATCTCTCAGCTGAGTGTGCTCAGGGATTGTTGCACTCTGGCAGAGGCATCATTTCTCAGCCTTTACAAAATCTCCTGAAAATGGCATTTCTTAGAAGGGTATGGCTAACATCACAGTAGGGGTGCTAGAGTATTTATGTAATATCCTCAGAGAATTCTGTGTGTGTACTAGGGTGACACTGGTTCCCAACCCTACATTCAAATGTCTTCCTAACAATCTTATCTTCTCTAATGTTAATAAGAGTAATATGCTGTAATTGCCCATTACTGCTTAAACCCCAAAATATTATGAGCTGCTCCCATTGTCTGGCTGCCGTAATATATTTTTATGTTTGACTAATGGACAGCTTCTGCCATGCATACTCACATTGGTTAGTACCTCAGGGCTGCACCATCCAGCATCTTGCTGATTACAGTCCAAATGGTTTAGCCTGTAAGGAATTCTGTGTATCTGCATACACCCCATTTACTTTCAGAGGTCGGCAGGCTGCAGGGATGTACTCCCCAATTTATGAGAACATAGACTGAAATTACAAACAAAACACATCAGAGCCATCATCCAGTTTTTCTTGTACTAAGCCATAGTCTCAGTGCTTAAGAAATAAACAGGGTAAACAAAGAAATGACAAGGGAATACAACACAACCTGGCTTATTGCATTTACTCACAGGAACTTCCACAGGGTTTTTATTTTGGTTGGGGTTTGCTAATGTTTTTCAAACTGAAGCCTATTTCCTGTAAAGAACGCAGCTAATTCTGTGGCGTAAGCAACCGTGGAACATTATTGTTCTCCTAACAGCACACTGAGATGCACTGAAGGTTACAAAGCCCAAGGTGAGACATTCTCCAACTAGCACAAAAATGTGGGGCAGCACTGCAGTTTTCTGCCTGGATATTCATAACAGCAGGCATGCCCACATAATTCTCTGGTTTTCCCCTGCTGTGTATTTTCCCTGAGCCAGGGTTCAAGGAAAGTACCGGGAACAGCAGGCATGCCCACATAATTCTCTGGTTTTCCCCTGCTGTGTATTTTCCCTGAGCCAGGGTTCAAGGAAAGTAACCAGGCAGGCTTGTACAGGCTGTGAGGGAAAGGGAAGAGCTGAAGGGCTAGCAGGGCAAGGGATTGAAAGTAGGAAGAGGGGACATTATCTCAGCCTGTACACAGGACTTGCACAAGCCTAACATCTGCTCTGTTCACAGCGAGTGTGATTATCTAACGTCATTATAGCAGTCTAGGCTGTACAGTTTTGGTTGCTAATTACACGTTGTAGGTGATGATCACAAAACTATTTCCATATAGCTCACAATTATATACTTACAGACATCATAGTATGTATCTGTAGTTCAGGCTGCCATTCGTTTTCCATTATAGGAAATAATGTTCTGCCAGTCACACTATTGCCAAGCTGTTCCTTTCTGGGCCAGAAGTTTCCATTTCAGGCATCAGAATCAGGATGAATTGTTTAGGAACACTTCAATCAAAAACGCCTAGCCATTTCCAAGAACAAAATCAGTTAAAACTGACTCAGGCTGCTGAATTAAATAAATTCTTTCAGCTGTTTTAATAAGAACAAGCATTTTCAGATTTCATGCAAAGGTATGACATTTAGCTGGATGGTCTCTGAATGGAACAAAATAGCACTGTGAAAATGTGTCTTTTTGCCCTCTGAAAACTCTTATTTCACACACAATACCTAGTACAAGCAGACAGTGCTGAGTTCAAAAGTTTTAACTTCATGGTGGGAAGTACCTTTTGTGTGAGCCTAATACTCACACAACGTGCTGAGAAAGTGGAAGACTTTAGTACGAGGCCTTTGCCAGAGTGAAAAGATTTAGAAAAAGAAGTATCAGGCTATCATACAGGGTCAAAAAAGACAGAATATTCTCATTCCTCCCCTATCTCTGCTATTGAAACCAGGTAACTTAAGCTCTTGAAAACTTGGATAGGGTTCCCAAAGTAGCTTCTCTGCATGGGGCCCTGCATACCACATAAAATACATGGATTTATCTAACTTGCACACTGAACTTTGTAAGTTCATAGTCCTTTAATGTACTTAAAACATAATTAAACCTATAACAACAATTTCCTTATGGCTAACATGGGCTGTCCAGATGTGCAACTCCAAGTGATTCTCTTGGGCTTCATAGCTCCAATGCACATACCAGAGGAACTGAAAACACATTTTGAATTTCACTCCCCCTACTGCAAGGGCCGCTTGTGTACCCTTTCCTACAGGTATACTTTAGCCTATTAGTAGGAGCCAGGAATTTCATGGGTTTATTTGTTACATAAAATGCTACTTGGTGTGGCACAACACGGCTGTTTATGTTTCTGCAAGAGCATCCCTTTGACAGCTTTCCAGAGCAGAGGAGGCAGGCCCAGGTGCTGTAGCACTGCTCCGCATTCCCAAAACATGACACCCCATTGCAAGCCCTGGCTTGGTTGACAGCAGGTGCCCTGGGAAACTCTCCTTCCTTCCTCTGCCACCGCCTTCACCAAGGCACAGCAGTCTCCAGCACGGTAGGGGCTAACTGCGGCACTTGCCAAAATGCCAGGCTGGCTGGAGGCACCCAGGCCAGTTGGCTAAAAGCAGCCCCCTTTCCTTGCTGGCTAACGAAGAAGGGGGAAAAATGGAAAGGATAAGAAAAAACAACCCACAAACCGCTGTGGGGGAGGAAGGGGGCACAACTCCCCCTCACAGACACACACTACGCTCCCTCGCACCCCTCTCCCCCTCGTGCGGCTAAACAGTAATGGCGGCGGCA
>NW_008794446.1:494219-514882 GCF_000699145.1 Aptenodytes forsteri | reverse complement strand
GCGTTTAACCATTTCGAGGTGGTGGTGTTTTTATATTTTTAATCGAAGCCTCCCGACCCCCGCCAGAGCAGACAAATTTCAATGCCTTATCTGTGATAGCTGCCCGGCGGCGCTGCCTAGGCGCGCCCTGGGGCTGCAGCCGGGCCACCTCCCGAGTGTCAAAGTTTGGGCCGTGTGTCTTGTGGCGGGCAAACGCCCTGAGTTGTTGCTACATAACTTGTTGCAGTGTCACTGGCACTATACGTGGCCTGTCCCGCGAGTACGGAGAGTGATGGGAAGAGGGGGGGCGTTTTGCGTATGCTGAGCTGTGAGGGGAGAGTGCTTTTCAACCCTCCCCTCTGTTTTTTGGAAGTACTCTCTTCTAGTTTCTCACAGGTGTCTCTGATTTATTCAGGAGTGGCTATGAGTCTGCTTCCAAGCACTTCAATCCAGCCGATGTGGAGGTGAACGTGGCTGGAAGATCCTTTCTGGTCACCGGTGCAAACAGTGGCATTGGCAAGGCTACAGCCAAAGAGATAGCGAGGAGAGGTGAGCCGGGCTGTAAGGAGGAGCTCTGAGGGGTCATTACAGAGAAGATGGAAGGAAGCAGGTTTGGCCTTCCAGCGCAAACACAGACATAACTCCCTGGGATGAGGGGTCAGGTGTGTTATTTTACAGGGCTGTTAGTGTGGGTTAGAGGTTTAAGCATGATCAGTGCTGTGAAAAGTGGAATAATGAAACAAAATTAGTGGAGAGGATCTGCAAAGCACTTCTCAAGTGCATGTTTACTGAAACTATCTGTGTTAAGACTGGTGTCTAAGTATGTTGGTGACGGGTCAAGGTCTGTTTCAGGCTGATTTGGTACAAGTAGCAGTCTGTCTGAATTTGAACTGTTTTGAAGAACTTACAAATATATCATATGATGAAAGGAAACAATTGACTTTGCTAAGCTGAGATGGGAGAGTATAAAAGAAGCAATGCAGTTGTGCTTGATCTTAATGATAATAACCTGGAGTTTCTGCCCTGTAACTGATTACATGCAACCATTTTTTTTTTCCTGTTGCTCTCTGTAAGCAAGGAGATGGTATGAACTGGAACTAGCTACTGTTGAAGGATAAACCTAATCCCTTTCAGAGTTGACAAAATAATTCCTGTTGTGCAAGAGTGATAGGAGTTTTGGCATGTAGAATAAAAGGGAGGAGCTTGTGGCTCTTTGCTCTCTCTTTGCCTGCTTAGGTTTCATAACTATCTTATGAAGGAGAGTGGCAACTCGGTTAAATTAAACTGATTCAAAATTATTAGCATCAAAGAGCCTTTGGGTTAAAGATCCCCATCAGCGGCAGTATGTGATTGATTTCAGGTTCCCACTACTGCCATTTTGTATAATAGCCTTATGTAAGTATTGCTTTGTCTGGTGACTGTTTTGCTCACAAATGGATATGCCTGCCAGGTTTTGCAAGCTGTCAAGCTGACTGGATCTGCATAGGATTTGGTCATCATGTCTAGTATTTGGAGCCCAAAGAACAACCTTGGGCTCAGACTGCTTGTCTGATACTGTGTGTAGGCGTTGGTGTGCATATGAAGTTAAAGTGACTTGACAGTGTCTTCCTGATCCTATCCTTGCACATGTCACTCTGAATCTCAGCATCAGCTGTTGGGGCTCTGGCTTCTAGTTGAATCTCTTCAAGTACACCATGACAAGAAAATAAGGAATTCAGACTCAGCAAAAGAATAACCAAGCTACATTGGCTTTACCTTCAAGCATTTCAGATCTTTGTAAATGATGACGGTCTTGATGACAATTTCTTTAGTCTGAGTTCAGCTTTTCTCTGAATTGGTGTCTTACGGGTATTGCAGATTTGAGCTTTCCTGTATGTCTTGTGAACTGCACTTCCAGTTTGATGCAGTCTTCTCCCAACCACTCTGACAATTCCCATGTGTTGTTTAAGTTCAAATAATTTCAATCTTTACCATGGAAAATATATTTAAACCCCTTTCCTAGCCTATAGGTCACACCAAAACTTCCCTCTCTCCTTAACAGCAAGAAAAAGGTTCATATTGAAAGCCCTTAAAACCCATCTCTGTTTTCATTGAATGTTTTCCACCGTAGACTATGAGAATGTGTCTGATCAGCTTGAAGGCCAGCTACTTCTTCCATGTGTTTAATTTGTACCTGCACACATTACTTGTGCTGTCCCCAGTGTTTTGGGAAAAGCTCCTTAAACATCTGCAAATGCACATCCTTAACTGCCTTAAGATCTGTAATTAAAGCCCTCCTTTGCAGTGAAGCCTGCAGTCACTGTGAGAATGGCCAGAGGCGAGCGTTGGACACTGCCCCTTCTGATTGCCTCTTCTTTCACTCATGGAATCTGCTCTCCCTGGGGCAAAGGCTGTCTTTCATTCTGATCTGTATATATTCAGTGCCTGTCTGTGCATGGTCCCTTCCATGCATGGTATATGTGTAACACAAACTGAAGGTGAAACTGTATTAAACATTGGTTAGTGTCATTTGTATGATTATCCAAGATTTGGGAGTTTCCCACTGCTGCCTGCAGTTGTGCACTTGGTAAAAGTAACCCAGCCAACTCTGGCAGTGCAGTGGAGGAATCGGACCCTGTTAGAAAATTTCAGAAGAACCTTGAGGCTTGTTGCCTGTATCAGCTGCATGCCAAATATACTTGCTATAGTGGTGCTCAGTGGAAAAACCTCTCTCGGAGACAGAAAACTTCATTATCAGACCCCACACTGGGCTGTGCAGTGTGTGACTGCTCTATCCCTAGGGTAGACTTGGTGTCTTGCATTTGGGTTCTGGGCACTGGAAGAGTGACCTGGCACCATTGTTTCTATTATCAATCCTTTGGGATTACATTGCTTGAGCCTTCTAGTGGTGGACTGCTAGCAATCCCTAAAATACCTTTAACAATAGGTAAAAGTAAAGAGTGCAGGTACTCCTTTGACTGAGATTAACACATTACTTGTAATGATCAGAGAATACAAAGCATAAAAATAAAAACTAATTATGCCTACCTGTACTTTAGTCCTCTTTTTGAAGGCTCTCTTTAATGTGGCTAAGCTATGAGGTCATAAGTATCCAGGCCTTTGAGAGGAGCCTTGCCCTGTGTATTCCTTTTCTAGAAAAGTTGGTTGGAAGGGACCTCTAGAGGTCATCTTGTCCAGCATCCCACTTGAAGGAAGACAGTTGCCAACACTAGATCAAACCAGCCATTGCTTTGTCTTGCTGGATCTTGAAACCCGCAAGGATGGAAATTATGCATCCTCTTGGGACAGCCTGATCTATTTAGAAGAAAACTTTTTTTCTTAATGTCTGTCCTGAGCCTCCTAAGCTGCAATTTGTGGCCGTGGTCCTTGTCGTATCTCCCACTGCTGAGAAGAATTCTGATATCTGGCATTTTTATTTCCTTTTCACAGAGCAATTCCAGTCACTTGTGTTGTTCAAGTCCTTTACTGAACTTTCTAAGGCATGTGCCAAAAAAAGCATTTACAATACAGATGCCTTAGCTTCAATTTCCAGTGTAGCTCTGGTATTTTATCAACACTAAACATGATGCGCAGACTTGACAGAAAATGGTTTGAGCAGACAGTACCTAGAGTGCAGTGCCCTTTTCCATACATGCAGCCTTATGTGAGGACCCTGTTACAGCATGATACTTTCTCCTTCCTGCCTGCCTTCATAGAGACCAGAGCCAAGCAGAAATCTTCCACACACTCTGTGTCCCCTAAACCTTTTGTTTGAAGGACCTTTACCTCAGTCTTTTGACAGACCCTGTCGGGATTCTTGGTGTGTTTGGTTTGTCTGATGGTACTGCTGGGTTGGTGCCTTTTGGGGGGGAATTTGTCCCTGAGAATGGCCCGGGGCTGGCAGACCTGGGACTGCTATGGTGTGCCATGGCCCTAACCAGCCCCCTGCTCCCAGCTCATCAGCAAGTGACATGGAAGCCTGAGAGCTCCACAGACCTGAGCTTCAGCAGCATTGATGAAAAGCCACCGCTCAGCTCTTGGCAGCAAAGAAGTGGGACTGTTGGCTGTGCACAGCTCAGGAACATTCTGCCTGCTGGGAAGCTCCCGTGATATTTCAGTGATCATCTGACCAGTATTGCCACTGCTACTAGCAGGCTATAGATTTCCCACAAACTGGAATGCAATCACAAAAGGTTTTTTGTTTCATTTGGATTGTATCAAAAACTAACCCCAAACAAGAACTGCAAACTGCACATCACTTCCTGGCCCTCCCTCTTTGCTGATGCCTCCCGCACACACAGTAATTATCAAGTGTGTTTCTTGTCGAAATCCACCAGGTGGCACGGTTCATCTGGTTTGCCGAAATAAGGAACGGGCTGAGGTCGCCAAAGGAGAAATAGTGACAGAAACGGGCAATCAGGTGAGTTGTATTTTAGTCTTTTGTTTACTCTTAGAAAGATTGTTAATACTAAAACCCTCAGAGGCCTTGAGATATTCTGTTTTGTCATTTTGCTGTTCCGTTTTTTCATACGGACATGGAAACATCTAGTAGTTTATCATCCACGTGGTTTGAAGTGATTTAATTTCACTAGGTGATGTTTTCTGTGACTAGTAACATCACCAACAGCATCCTGTTTTATTTAATGTTTGTTGTCGATATGTTTTGTGATGTCCTACTTAACTATTCCTAACTATGTGGCTGAGGCTTTTAAAAGTTAACGCATTGCAACACTCTTGCAACAATGTTTATGAGTTTACAGCATTGGAGTTGAAGGTTTTATGTGTCTGAATAACATGCTCTTAATTTGCTAAGGTTGGCTGCTCTGTGAAGTCCTGTGTGTGGTCCTAGTTCCATGCTCCACAGACTTTTCCATCTCCTTTTCTTATAATATCTCTTCCTTACCTCCTCCCTTCTGTTACAGATTCTTTTTGCTTCTGCATATATCACTCTACAGTATACCCCTGTAGCTGCACTGTTGCTTTTGCTAATTATTCAGGAGGGTGTGCTTGTGGAGAAGTACAGTCGTTGTCTTTCTATCTTGGTGTACTGGTTTTGGCTGGGATAGAGTTACTTTTCTTCATAGCAGCTCCTATGGTGCTATGTTTTGCATATGTGACCAAAACAGTGTTGACAACATATGTTTTAGTTATTGCTGAACAGTGCTTACACAGCATCAAGGCCTTTTCTGGTTCTCATGCTGCCCCGCCAGCGAGCAGGCTGAGGGTGCGCAAGAAGTTGGGAGGGGACACACTGGGACAGCTGACCCCAGCTGACCAAAGGCATATCCGATACCATATGATGTCCAGCATATAAAGCTGGGGGAAGAAGGAGAAAGGGGGGATATTCACAATTATGGTGTTTGGCTTTCCAAATCACCATTGCACGTGATGGAGCCCTGCTTTCCTGGGGATCGCTAAACACCTGCCTGACAATGGGAAGTAGTGAATGAATTCCTTATTTTGCTTTGTTTGCATACAGAGCTCTGCTTCGCTTATTAAACTGTTTTTATCTCAACCCACAAGTTTTGTCTGTTTTACCCTTCTGATGCTCTTCCCCATCCCACTGGGAGGGGAGGGAGTGAGCGAGTGGTTGTGCGGGGCTTAACTGCCTACTGGGGTTAACCCACAACACTTAGATGGAGAGCTATCTTCATTTTAAATAGCGACTTGGCTCTTGAACGCAGTATTTTGATTCTAGTAATCGTTTTTAATGTGGATCAAAAATTCTGAAGACTTTTTATGGTTAGAGATACCATATTGGCTAAACTTCTGCTCTTTGGTTTCAGCTCCCTCGTGTGATACAACCAGCATTACACTTCAGTTCTTTAATGGAGGTGAATTAGATCAGTCCTTATGTAGAAATAAAAACTTTCCAGCTGTCTAGAACTGTGTAATCCCATGGCTATAGTAAGACTGGTGATTATCTGTGTTACCTCCTTTTCTAACTGCAGTCAGACAGCCTGGGAAGAGGGGTGAGTTTGATGACCTCTGAAGGTTCCTTCGTGTTCTGTTTTCTGTCATTTGGTGAAACAAAACTTGAGGCAAATAATGTTCTTCCTCTAAAAGCAGCACTTTTTGGTGCATTCCCACTTTTTGGTAGGCTGCAAACCTGTATTTTCTCTAGTCATGAAAGAGTATGAGGGCACTGCAGAACATGTGTCCTGTCCCCAGGGTCACACACTTGTATAGAAAGCAACATTCAGTGAAGTGTTAGACGAGCTGTACAAGAAGCCCTGTGGGTCACGTGACTGCACTGGGAAGAGTCATTTTAATAAAGTGTCCACAAGAACATCCTTCTTTATAACTACTCATTCAGAAGCAATCCAGGGAGATAATAAAATGCTTTATCTGCAACTTGACAAGCTGTATCCAGACTTAACTTGCTCTTCCTGATCATCTGGACAGAGATCCTGTTGTAGTATACGTCAAAGATTTTTTTTTTTCCATCTTCCACAGCAACACATGCTGGAGTTCAGTGCTGAAATGGAGTTATTATTTGGCAGGCATCTGCACCTAGACCTGGGAACTGGGAAGTTCTCCTAATCTGTTAAAGTAGATGTAGTCACGGAGATTAGGTCTCATTTTGGAAATGACTTTGCTACCATCGAGGACTTTTATAGGGAACAGGCCTGTGGGTCCTTTTTCTGAGCCAATGTGACAGTCTTCAGCAGATAAGTGTTGATTTAGATCTTTTTCAGTCTCTGAAATCACTTGTAATATTGAACATCTGCCCAAAAAACTTCAGCTCTTCTGTTCCAGTAGATAATGCTAGTAGCTTTAAAAGTAGAAAGCTTTTAGAGAGAGATCCAGTTAGAAACAGTAGAGCAGTGTCAAGTCTTTGGTCAGAAATGGACATTACAATGAGAAAATTCTGACCTAACTTCAACTAAGGAGCTGAAATCCAATGGCTAGAGAGGAAAAGTCATGTGTCTTTTTTATCTGCAGGAAAGCAGAATTACAGGCAGGGAATAATGCCCTGTAACTTTCTCAGCTTCTTCACTTACCTCATTTGCTTGTATAATGAGTATTTAAAGAAACAACTTGGAAAGAGGGGAGGTCCTTTAATGATTACTTGTTGTTTTGCATGAGAACGCATCCTCTGCATAATTATTTTAGAACTGCCTTTTCCTGGGATACATCATAAGACACATCTGTGGTGTGTCTTTGAGACTAAGTGCTACCTAGGAGAAGAATAGGAGTTGACATGCCTTTTGTATGCTGATAAATGCCACTGTGCTTGTACTAGGTAGAACACAAATCTGCAAAAAGCAAGAGAATTGCCCATAACAAACAGTAAATGGCTTTTGGTGTTTTGGAGAGAGGAAATATTTCTAGCTTTAGTGATTTAGAAAATTATAACTTTGCTCTATGTCAAGCTTTTCCTTTTTTATTCCATTGCATCCACGTTCCTGGCCATAGTATTTCAAAACATGGCAAGACTGTTGTGACATGGGGTGGCTAACAAGGGCTTAGCAGTTAGCATGGAAGGGGGTGCAGAAGGCACCTGACACTCAGAGACAGCTGGAGTGGGCGCAATGATGCACCTGAAAGCGTGCTCTCCTGCCCTGGTTGGAGTGACTGCACCTGGCATGTGGGAGGCTGGCCCAGACAGAGCTCCAGAGGAATGATGTGGCAGATGTCGGGCTGCAAGGAGTGACTGGTACTATTCCCTGAGCCTGGTGCAGAGCATGATGGTCCTCATCTGTTGGGTTCTGCTGTGGTCAAGGTGGTGGGCTGCCAGGTGAAGCGACAGCAGGAGATGAGCAGGCTGCATAATGCTAGGGAACAGAAACAGGAGATTGACAGGGTCTTTGCAGAGTAGAAGAGCACAAACCCCACATTGCATGGAAGGAGGGACAACTAGAAGCTATGCTTGAATAAGTGGTGGATAGATGCCTAAGTTGGGGAGGAATGGAAGCTTGTGACTGCTGGCAACAGAAGGCAGGCTTGTTCTCTGCCTGCAGATGTGCATTTATAGGATAGGTATACTGCCATGGTAACAGATGAGGAAGAACAAGGTCTGTCAGGGGAGGTGTTGGAGACAGATGAGCCTGAACCGTTGTTGGCTCTGGGAGGAAGTGGTGGGTGATAATGGCTGGAGGCTTCCCCCTATGGGGGATGGAGGCACCCATCTGCAGTCTTGGCTGATGTCTTGAGAGGTTTGTCACTTGCTGGGAACTCAGATGTAGGGTATTGTGGAGAGTCTGCTGAGTCTCGTCTGGACCTCAGACTAGTACCTCTTGTTGCCCAACCACATGGGCACCCATGACATTGTGAGGGGTGACCTTGAGTTCATCAAGAGTGCTTACAGAGGGTGAGGGGCATGGGGGCTCAAGTAGTGCTCTCCTGAATCCTTCCAGTGAAAGGGAAGGGTTTGGGTAGGAGCATACGCACCCTGCAGGTCAACACCTGAATGTGCAGCTGGTGTCACTTTGGCCTTTGTCATTCCTGCTCAGCAACATTCATTTCTCAGAGAAGGTCAAAGAGGTCATAAAGGCCAAAGACAAAGTGGAGCAAGAATATCCTTGCCAACAGGTTTGCTAAGCTAGTGAGGAGGGCTTTAAACTGGTTTCATTGGGGGATAGCGACCAAACCCAGAAGAGGAGTGGAGTCATGGGGATGGTGAGTATGTGTCTAGGGGACAGCAAAATGGAGCAGGCACTCACAGTTTTCATGTGAAAGCAAAATGAGTGGGAGCCCATCTCAGACTCCTGTACATGAATACACAAACAGGAATCCATGCATGGTTGCAAAGCTGTGATCTCTCTGGTATTATGGAGATGTGGTTGGCATGACTAGAGTGCTGGAATGGATGTATACAGGTCCCTTTTAGAAGGGCAAGCTGGGAAGACAAGGAGGAGTTGTGCTCTATGCAAAGGAGTGGCTTGAATGTATGGAGCTTTGCTCTGAAATGGGTCACGAGCCAGTTGAGAGCTCATGGGTAAGGCACAGAGGTCAGATCAATGTGGATGATGTCATGGTGGGTGTCTGCTACAGACTGCCTGATGAAGTAGAGGAAGTAGGTGGAGCCTTTTTTAGAGGGCTAGAGAAGCCCCATGATCACAGGTCCTGGTATTGGTGGAGCACTTGAACCACCCTGATACCTGCTGGCAACATGGCAGGGCATAAACAATCCAGGAGACTTCTGGAGAGTGTCAAGGACAGTTTTTTTTGATATGAGTGTTGGACAAGCTAGCTAGAGGTGATTTCTGCTGGACCTGCTGTGAATAGCAGCCTTGAATATCTGCTTTGGTGGAAGTGGCCATGAGATTGTGGAATTAAGATCGAGACATGTGAGAAGGAAGAGTAGTAGAATTACAATCTTTGGTTTTAGGAAAGCAGATTTTCTTTTTTATGGACCTGGTTGACAGGATCCCATTGGAGACAGCCATGGAGAGCAAAAGGCCTTGGGAAAGCTGGTTGATCTTCAAAGAAAACCTTGATGTGGGGGGTGCTTCCTGTTAACTGGAAAAAGGCAAACCACTCATCTTCAAAAAAGGCAAGCATGATTTAGGGAACTACAGGCCGGTTAGCCTGAGGAAAACTATGGAGCAAATCCTCACAGAAGCTGTGAAAGACAGTAAGGTGATTGGGGAGAAAAAACATTGTGGGTTTATCAAGGACAAACCTGGCCTGACCATCCTGATCGCTGCCTTTAGTGAGATGACTCTGCCAACAGACAAGAGGAGAGCAGTGCATGCCACTTTCTTTAACTTTGCCAGGGCTTTTTACATGGTCTGCCATAATATCCTTGTAGCCAGTTTGGAGAGATGTGGTTTGAACTGGTGGATGACAAGCTGGGTGGAAAACTGTCTGGAACATTTGGCTCGGAAAGTATCAATCAACAGTACAAAGCTGATCTGTTAACCATCTTTTAGTGGCATCCCTCATGACTCAATACAGGGGCAAAAACTGTTTAATGTCTCTTTTAACAACTTGGACAACGGAGTGAAGTGCAATCTTTGTCAGATTGCAGATGATCTCAAATGGGGGTGGGGTGGGTAGCTGGAGAGCAGCGCTGCTATTCAGAGGGATTTAACAGGTGAGGAAATGAGCTGACATGAACCTCGTGAAGTTCACCAGGAGCGGATGCACAATCCTGCCCTGGGTTGGAGGAACCCCATGGAGCAGTACAAGCTGGGACTAGCTGGCTGGAAAGCAGCTTTGCAGAAAAGGACCTGGGGGTGACAAGTTGTCCCTGAGTGAGCAGTGTGCCCTGGGGCAAGGAAGGCCAACCACACCCCAGGCTGTATGAACACGAGTGTAGCCAGCAGGCTGAGGGAGGTGCATCTTCCTCTCTATTAAGCCTTTGTGAGACCACAGCAGGAGCCCTGTACCCAGTTTTGGGCTCCCCAGGACGAGGAAGTCATCGATGTCCTGGAGCAAGTCCAGCAGAGGGCTGCCAAGGTGACTAGGGAGATGGGACACACGATGTGCAAGAAGAGGCTGAGAGGGCCGGTTTTGCTCAGTGTTAAGAAAAGAAGGCTGAGATGGGTCTTACTGTAGTCTACAGCCATGTGATGGGAGGGTGCAGGGAAGGCAGTGCAATGCACCTCTTGGAGGTCTGCAGTGAAAGGATGAGGCGCAGCAGACAGATTGCAACAGGGAAAAATTCTGACTAGATGATAGGAATGTTTTTGGGTTTTTTTTTTTTTTCACCATGAGGGTGATCAAACACTGGAATAGGGTGCTCAGAGAGGCTGGGGAACCTCCATCTTTGGGGAGAGAACTTCCCTGGACAACCTGATCTCAGTTACCTGCATTGAGATGGGGATGAGACCAGGTGGACTCCAGAGGTCCCTTCCAACCTACATTATTCTCTAACACTGTGACCTTGAGCATTGCTTTGGAAAGTTGCTTTCAGCTAAAGAGGAAGCTGCTATATGAATTGTTTAAACAGAAGTTTTGCAAGCCTTGCAATATTTTTCTAGTTCTCTGCTATGCCTGACTGTCTGTCACGATTATTTATCTAAGTAGGGCTCTCTTTTAATAAATTCGGCATTAAAAAGCTATGGCTCAGAAGCAACTTGTCGTGGTTTAACCTCAGCCAGCAACTGAGCACCACACAGCCGCTCACTCACTCCCCCCTGCCCCAACCCCGGTGGGATGGGGGAGAGAATTGGAAGACTAAAAGTGAGAAAACTCGTGTGTTGAGATAAGAACAGTTTAATAATTGAAATGAAATAAAATAGTAATAATAACAATAATAATAAAAGAATATACAAAGCAAGTGATGCACGATATGATTGCTCACCACCCGCTGACCGATGCCCAGCCAGTCCCCGAGCAGCGGCCTCCCCAGCCGGCTTTTCCCCAGTTTATGTACTGAGCATGACGTCACATGGTATGGAATATCCCTTTGGCCAGTTTGGGTCAGCTGTCCTGGCTGTGCCCCCTCCCAGCTTCTTGTGCACCTCCAGCCTTCTCAGTCGGTAGAGCATGGGAAGCTGAAAAGTCCTTGTACCTAGCAACAACTAAAACATTGGTGTGTTATCAACATTGTTCTCATACTGAATCCAAAACACAGCCCTATACCAGCTAATAGGAAGAAAATTAACTCTATCCCAGCCGAAACCAGGACACAACTGAATCAAGTGACTAAGCATGTTTTAAGGACTAGAATTAGATCTCCCAGTTGTACATGTTAACCTAAGTGTTTTAGTTGTGTTCTGGAGAGAACTCTTTTTTATACTGCTTAAATACCTTTTCACCTAGACAGGCCTTAGCAGTGAACAGGGACTCTTCACTGTCCCTGTTGATTGTAACTTACTTTTTTTTTTCCTTTAGAATATCTTCTTGCATATTGTGGATATATCTAATCCCAAGGAAATCTGGAAGTTTGCTGAAAAATTCAAAAATGAACATAAATTAAATGTGTTGGTAAGTTTGCATACGTAAATCATGTGTCTGTCTTTGGAGTGCATAACCTATGAATTTGTCCAACAGGTAGTCTAGATTTCACAGTTTGGCCCACAATTCTCTGCTTAATTTTCTCTAAATGTTTTTGCAGTAGTCTCCATGGTCTGTTTGCTCTTGTCCATTCTCACTTCACATACACAGATATGATACAAAAAAGAGAGAAAAGCAGTAATTTTTAGCTGCATCTTTTGAGGTTCTTACTACACATTTTCTGTTTGACTTTCATTACTAATAACTTTGTCCCTCTTAAAGCTAGTCCTTCTTAAAGATTAAACTTTTATAGAACGTCTAGTTAGAGCAGTCTAAAACAGAGTCAGGGAAAGAGCAAACAGTTAAGCAGCATGGCTGGTAAGGGGCTCAGTACCTTATTTAGCAGTGAAAATTTGCTCTGGGGGCTGTACTAAAACTGAGGCACCTGGAGCAGTTGTTTTGGTGCTTACTAGATGAGGAAATTCTGATAGAAATGGGGAAATAGCTTTTGGGGAGTAGCAGTGAACGAGCAGAAAGGTATGCAGGGGCAGATCTCTTTTCGAGGTGGGAAAGAAAAGCTCGAGCTTCCTCTGGAGGGTAAGGCAGAGAAGGAAGCGTGCCTGAGAATATGCTAGCTGCACCCGGCTTGCAAGCTTCTGACTGTTCATGAGGTTTTACCTTACAGTGCATCCATGCTGTGTAGTGCAGCGCTGTTTTAGCAATGTGTGAGTCGGGTGGGGTATCTGTGCAGGATTGCCAGGCAGAGAGAAAAGCTGGGGTCCCTACAACCAGGGAACAAAGTCAGTATGAAGCACCTCTGCTGGTTACTTCTGCTCTTCTCAGGGCTAACTAGGATGCAGCAATCTGCTGACCTGGCTAGTTTGGAGCAATTCTTTTAATTTGCTGAGGGTGGTACTTCCTGCGGGCCATTCTACCACATGTTGCACAGCTTCCCATAGTGAATTTTTCCCTAATGGAGAATACATCACCACATAGCATGGATGATGTGGGGTCAGTGTGGTCTCTCAGATGAGACTAACAAACTACGCTGCATATTTATGTTCTAATATCTGCTCTACAACTTGCATATTACTTTCTGTGAGAAAAGAGTTTAAAAACATGGAGTGAGGTACTAAGAGGACTGTCGGCTCTTAGTGTGTATTACACATATATATGTGGTGAGACATTTCTCTGAAGATCCTTTCTTTTGTGAAAAACCTTTATGATCAGCGGCAGAGTAGTGTGACTTGGAATCGCGTGGTTTATTGAAACAGTTTGTAGCTTTGTGTTGCAGTGTCAGAAAACAGCAAACTAACATGGACTGCTTGTATGTGTGGTTTTGTTTGTAGACATTTGTGTAGATTATTTTTGTTTACAGGAGTTGTCTTACAGGTCAACAATGCAGGATGTATGGTGAATAACAGAGAATTAACTGAAGATGGACTTGAAAAAAACTTTGCAACAAACACTTTGGGTGAGTATTGAAGGCTTAGTTCTGAAATATACTTATTTTGGTTACAGAAGTGTGTTTTTTACAGCTGGGTTCATGAGGTATGTATTCCTGCTCAAAGAGGGATCATACCATTGCTATGCCAGGGAAGGAGCAGGAAAGGAAAAGAAGAAGTATTACAGCTTGTTTGGAGTGTAATTTTTTTAATTTCTCCATTTTCCAGTTGTTCTCATATCAGCGCCTTTATCATAGCAGCAGTGGACAAATGCAGATAAGATTTAATTAAATTGATTCTGAAATTTGCTAGGAAACTTTGTTCCAAGCAGTGCTGCTAATGATACTCTCTTTGTAATAAGTGTGCTCCTGTGGCTTGGATAGAGGTTGGAGCACGTTCAGATATTTAAAAAGACATTCAAATGTTCCAGTAGGCTTGAACAGCGTTGTCTGATGTAACAGAGGCACTGTGTAGGAAGACTGTGCCTTATGTAGTGCCCTGGACACTCTCTAACAGATGCAACATCTAGTCAAGTGATTGAGCGGTACTGGCTAAGTCTCAGTCACTCCGCATATAAGGGGTGCATCCCATGAACCGTGTCGTGGAGGTATAAGAAGGACAAATTAAGGGAAGCAAATAAAGAGGGAAAGGGGAGATGTGGATGAGCAGGGAAGACAGTGAGCAAAGTGGAAGGTTCCCATGTAACAGCCATGGAAAAGATGTGAGCAAACAGCCAGCCAGTCAGCAGAGAGAAGAGCTGTCTGCCGCCACTGATATCTGTAGGGCTGAAAGCTGCACCTCTTGCAATGGGAGATGTGTGCTTGCATCAACAAACAGACCCGACACTCTCTTTTCCCTCTGCCTCCCTGCAGGGTAGGTGGCTTTCCCAAGGGACTGTCTTTAATATATTCAGAAGTGATACGTTAGGGAGGAGCTGTGGTGCTTTGTTTCTGTGTTTTCCTCCTGTTTATCAATATCTGGGATGAGGAAAGGGGAAGCTTAGGCTATAAAGATCAGGCATTTTTAGAACTAATGTAGGCTGGAAACCATTGTTGAGTTTTATTCTTAACCTTTTTCCTGTGTTGCTTCCTTAATTCCTATTTACTTCTGAAAACTAACACTTTAGGTATAAATGTCTTGTGCTTAGCTGATGTGGTGCATACAGCTTGTTTTTTCTGCAAGTCTGACTGCATTAAACTGACAATTAATTCAAGTATAAAGGCACAGATTATTAATCTTCTGCTAGCATTCTTCTGTTTCTCGTGGTCAAAATTCAAAATGAATTTTATTTTGCCATCAAATTTCCCCTGGCTGCAGAAGTACAAGAACTTCTATCTTGAGAAATTTATTCACCTTAAATTAGTTTAAACCTCTTGTGGTCTTTCAAACAAAAATCCAGCAATGCGCAAAGGTGCAGTTCTTCCAGAGAGAAGCAGAGTGAAACAAATACAACAGTCTGAACATGAAAGCATGTTTTGGTTTAGTTTTAAACATTGAGGAAATTAATTGCTGAGGAACTGTACTAGCGCATTACTTGAGTTAGATTTTTATCACACAAGTAGAAGCAGCAAGTTCTGCTCTCCCAGCTGTAAATCAGCCTCATTAGAGATATACAGCTGCACAGAGGAAGCTGAATTACAATTGTAGCAAATTAGGAAAATACCCATATTATCTTTTATGAATGTTACATATAGATCTTGTTTATTTATCTGTGTATCACTTGCTGCATGACTGTATAAGAAGGTCAAGGAGGTGATTGCACATTTGAGCAGATAACGTAAAACAGGTAAGTCGTCCTCTGTTGACCAACTTCTGCAGAGTTCAAACAAGACTGGGTTGTTTGCTTAGACTGGTTCTTTCTAGGCAACAATAAGGATTAAATTTCGAAGCTTTTAGAACAGAGTGGGACTTGGTTGAGCTGGAAGAGGCTGTCTGTGCAAGAGAAAGCTTCTGTGCTTGCAAGTCAGACACACGTGAAGGACCAATGCTATCAACAGTGCAGGCTTTTTTTCTTCAAAATCAGAGGTGGGGTAATAAATCGTATCTGCTGGAGTCATAGCAGGAGAAGGCTGTATGGAGAAATGCATGTCAGAGTAGATGCTGTGTTAAGTCATTTCCCTAAGCACTAGGTACCTTTGGGTGTGCTTTACTTTGGAGAAGTTATTTCTTTATCAGTAACTACCTGTGGTTATAGGTTCCCAGAGAAAAAACTTGGCTAAATTACATATGGCTGGTATATAGGTTGGCTGTAAACTAGAATGTGGTCTGAGAGAACAAGCTAAATTCCCTTCTCTGCCTCTTTCCCCAGAAAAGCTAAAGCCTGAATGCTGACACGGGCTCAAGGCCCCTCTTTTGAAAATCTGCAGTTGTCCCCCTCGTCAGCAGCATGGAAACAATAACTCATGACTGCCTGACTTCTGTAGAAATAAGGTGGAATAATATTAATATTTTTTTCAGATCTTGACATGCAGGATGTTCCTTCCATCTTTCTTTGACTGTTTCTACCCTGGATCTTAGCTTTGGTCTAGTAAAGGAGTGTGTAGGTTGTAACTGTCTAAGAACGCAAGACTCTAAACTGTAACATGCTTTAAATGCAGAGCAGAGTTTTTGAATTCGGTATCTGAGATCTGATTAACATTTACATAAGCTGTAGAATTGCTCATTTAGGTGTCTAAAATGCTGTGGAGCTTTTAAATCCAGGCTAGGAATATTTTCCTCTTCACTGACTTGTTAGTCTGTTTTCAGATATTTTGTATAATGGATGTTAGAGTTCAGTTCTCATTGATCATCTGACTTGTGGAACATACTTTATATCCTGGTTAATGGTTGGACTCTATCTTAAGGGTCTTTTCCAACCTAAATGATTCTATGATTCTATTCTATGATCTCTTCTTGGACATATATGGGGCAAAAATGAATGCATAAGTCCTCTGGTAGATGTGAATATGTACAAAAATAATACTGGTTAGGATAGAAAGTAAAACTCCCTTCATGTGAAGCACCACTGACTGGCTAATTGAGGACAGCTCACTGAAATAGGAGGTGTAGAGTCCTCTCTGGTGGTGTTAGAATATACAGGTGGGTGAAGGTCATGAAAATGCAAAATGCAGGTTGATAGTTCAGGCTTTGTATGGTTTGTTTAGTATTCAAGTTCAAACTGTAAACTGCTTTGGGCAGGCAGTGGCAGCTGTATCTGTGCTGGTGCCTGGCATCTTTAAAATGGGGCTCAGGCACAAATGCCACATGGCTTGTTGTGGTTCTGTTGTTGCTGTCACATGAAGTACCTTACCTTTTTTCCTGGCTAGATCCCCAAGGATTATTGCTCTGATTTCTGGAGCTCAGTGAAGGTGTAGAGAGCAGAATAGCTGTGGAGCACTTAGACTGTAATGTGGGAGCGCTAGCCAGACATGAGTCTGAAATGGCACATTGCTGATTGAATCACACCTTCGGTATGAAATTGAGCGACTGGCTTGTGGTAATGTGGGCTGATTTCCTGGGGAGCTGCCGATCCTGATGGGCAGATTTTATTTGTGTATCCTTTAGTTTGTGTGTTGTTGCCCTTAACGTTTCCTCCTGTGGGCTGGCCTTCTACTCAGGGTTGTATCCAGGAGCTGGGCAGCAACAAGCAATCATTTCTTCTGATGAGACTTGCAGACTTCTGAGTCAACACTTCTTGTCTTTTTTATTTTATTTTACTTGTTTTAGTAAAACTCCCAACAAAGACTATTCAAACTGACAGTATTCAGCCAGTTTGGAAAAAAACCTGTCAGCATTGGTAGGCAAGTGAAGGCAACAGAAGCGTGTTCTTATTGAAGCACTAGACATTTAGCTGAAACAATCCTTGTCCCTCTATTTTATAGCCTGCCTTACTTTACTTTTACTCGACATATCTTCTTGCTTGACATGGAAAAATGGCATATATGTTACACTTTTATTGCTACTTACCAGCCAAGGGGATGCTAAAACACACTCAGAGATAAATAAGTGATACTCCCAGTATGCATCTTTTCTTCAGTCTAATGTGCTCTCATGTTTTAATAATATAGCCATATACATTTACTCTCTGTGCAAGAAGGGGTGGGGCCAGAGGAAATAAGATGCTTTTCTACCACAGTAGCAGTACAGCCCATCTGTGGCAAATTGCCTAACCTGTATGGATATTTGTCAGTCTCTTCCCTACGCATAAACCATATCTAACTGGTGTTTCACAAAAGCCAGTGTTGCCTGGTGGACTGTGTTCTGAACTACTTGGAAGTCAGGCAACTTGGATACCAGCTGTCAGTCTGCCATAAGATCAGTGCCTGATCTTTGGCAAGACAACCTTACCTGTGAAAAGGAGACTACGATACCGATTCTCTTTCTAAAGAGCTTTGAGACGTATGGATGAGAAGTGCTGTGTGAAAGGATAAGGTTGACTATAATTGCAAATCAACTAGCTATACTGAAGCCTAGGTTCCCAGGACAAAGAGGAACCCTTATTGAGCTGAGCTTTGTAATTCAAGGGAAATGTAAACCTTTGTTTTGTCTTTCATGTTCATTAGCTCTTCCCAAACACTCAGTTATTGCTAGTGTGGTGGAATTGGCCCTCAGAGATAGCACACTAAAATCTTCATTCCTGATCTTGTACTCAGTAAACAGATTCAGGCATCTCTCTTACTTGGAACTGCATAAATTGAAGGCTTGAAAAGATAACCAGGGCAAGGAAGAATGTCAGTTTGTTCTTTTTTTTTTTTTTTTTTTTAAGACTTGGACATAAGAAAAGTAAGCCAATTTAACTGATTTTTACCAGATGAATGAGCCATTGAAATCTGTACAATAAAAGTGTTTGGTTTTTTTGTTCCCACTTTTTTCACAGTTGAAATAACACTGTTCCTAATAATACTGCAAAGCTCAGGCAGATGGAAAACTTCACTGAGTGTGGTGCTGGCTGCCTGCCCTTATCTGAATGTTAGCAGATTAAAAACCTCACCAACAGTTTACCACTAATTGCCAGATAGAACATCAAGCAAAAACTAATCTAGAATCCACCAAGACACTTGGGTCTGCAATAATTGCATCATCAATTAATTTGATGTTATAAACAGGTAGTGGCTTTACAATATTACTTCTGCTGAAACCATAATTTTCTTTATAAATCAGTTTTAAAGTACAGGTTTTTGGGGTGACTTTAAATCTGTAAAGCAGATAGGAGTATGTGTGCATGTACTATTATTATACGTGATATCCTGTTGATTTCCAAGTCTGAAATATATATGAATCCTAAGGAGTCTTCCAGGTTTTAGCAGGCTAAAGCTGAGTTACAACGCCAGCATTTTGGAAATCTGCCTTTGCAGTGTTTGTTTATATTTTCTGTTAGGGCTATTCTATATTTTGCTTAGTTTGATGTTCTAGTACAGAAAGATTTGTAGTCTTCTGTGGGAAAGACCAGTGTCTAATACACCGTAGACTTCTGTCCCTTGCACGAGGATAGCTTTCACTCTGGTTATGCTGTGGTAGAGATGGTGAGATCCACGGTGAACTAACTGTTGCAAGAAAGTGCAGAGCTACCTTCCTGCAAGACCTAACAATAGTGTTTTCCATAGAGTCGCCTCAGCTTCTACTTCAGGTCATGTGAAAGGTAGCCTAATTTTATTTAGGAGTTTATGAAGCAGACAGGCTGATTTTTGTAGGTTTTTGGTTTGTTTTTTTTTTTTTAAACAATTTAGTGTATGAATTGAATGTTTTTCTCCATAACAGCTCCTCATTTTCTACATTTGCATCATTAAAGTTTCACTCTGTGATTGTGAAACCACTGAATTACTGCTCATACAGGTTGACAGAGGAGTTCACTGTATGGAGTTAAAAACAGGAGTTGTTAATTAGAACACAATATCAGATTACTCAACTAAATTGAGATGATCTCAGAGCAAGTGGAGCAATTACAAAATGGGCCACAAGGGAATGCATGCTGATTCAATAATTTTTTTTTTTTTTTTTTTTGAGCAAGTAAACATGAAACTTAAACATTATTGTGATCAGCACTTGGGAGGGAGTATGTATGAACAAAGCGTGTTCTCATTAAGTGCCATGCTCGTTGCTTTTACTGGGATTACCATGTGTAATGCACAGGCTGACAACCCACACTGTGGGTTGTCTAATCTACCACATGATAGAGTTTGTTGAATAGTGTGTAATGGTGGAGTTGCTGTGTCCTTATAGGAAGGTTTTAATTACACTATATTATATATGATTTCCTATTATGTGAGCTCAGCTTCAAGACATAAAACTTACAGGAATTTTTCCAAAGAAAAGGAAATGTTGAGAGGATGTTTATCTTTAAAAGAAATTGTGCATCAGTCCCAGGAGCCTCTTTAACTGGATAAAACATGGTCAGCAAGTACTGTGTCAAACCCATTACATGGAACAGGGTTGTAGCTTGTCCAGTATGTTTCTCTAGTCAACTCTTCACCTCAGCAGAGTTCAGTGAGGGCGAGATGAAATCCCGTATGTGTGGGTGATGGACTGGATGCTTACTCGCCCCCTTCTGCATTCCTGCTGCTTCTGAACAAGCTCCCAAATTCATCCTTCTGGCCTTCTTTGTGTCACAGCAAATACTCCTTTTCAAAGGGAAGTGTATACCGTTTTGCTACAAAAATTATTATTATTTTTTTTCCCCACCTTTACACCAGTGGAAGCCAAGGTTTCAGGCCATGTAAACAATATACCTTCCAATGGCAGGAAAAGGTGATATGGAACAGTCTGACCTCTGTCACACAGTCATAAATGCAGGTAGTACAGCCATGTGTCCAGCACTGCCTTGTAGGTGTACTCATAAGCTCCCTGCCTGCTGGGTCTGAGGTGCGTGTGAGAAAGAGAGGCTGCTGCTCAAGTTTCCACCGTGTGAGTAATTCGAAGTAGCCTGTTCTTTTCCACAGGCACTCAGACTTGTGCAAGAAATGGGCTGTTAAGTCCAGGAGAACTGTTCAGTTGGAAACATCCTGCTCCCAGTTGCCACGCTCCAAGTGCAAGGTCCTGCACTTGGGTTGAGGCAACCCCGAGTGTCAATACAGCCTGGGGGATGAAGGGATTGAGAGCAGCCCTGCCGAGAAGGACTTGGGGGTACTGGTGGATGAAAAGCTGGACATGAGCCAGCAATGTGCACTCGCAGCCCAGAAGGCCAATCGTATCCTGGGCTGCATCAAAAGCAGCGTGGCCAGCAGGTCGGGGGAGGTGATTCTGCCCCTCTCCTCTGCTCTGGTGAGACCCCACCTGGAGTACTGCATCCAGCTCTGGAGCCCTCAGCATTACAAAGACATGGACCTGTTGGATTGGGTCCAGAAGAGGGCCACAAAAATGATCAGGGGGATGGAACACCTCTCCTATGAAGAAAGG